>NW_026291143.1:0-126651 GCF_000002775.5 Populus trichocarpa
AAATACTCCTAAGCCCTAGTGTAACTATCTAATTAAATTATTTATTTATTTATTTATTGTATATAATAACTATTTTGATTTCTGCATCTGCATGTTTATTTGCACAAAGGAAGGTGAAAAAGAATACGAGGAGCTAACCTGCCACCAGTAAGACTATCATCATTTGTAAAATTACGACAGATATGTTTCAAGTCCAGCTCAAATCTCTCAGGGAGAGAGTATTACCAATCTATCACCAACCAGTGTCCTGATAAAAGGCTATGTACAATAAAAAAACAATAGGTAGACATCGAAAATCAGATTTGACTTCCAGAATATCCTAGGGTAACAGGCAAGCACTTTGATGCTTAATCCACCAATTATCAATTCCATAGCAAAAAAAAGAGGGTCCTGAGTTAGAGCTGTACAGCAGTATATATGGAGTCTGCAGTCTCTGGGTTCAGTTCCTGTCTACAATCTCTGCTGGCAAGTTCAGATCAAAAAACCCACCACCCTCCTTTTTAGCACGCTTCCGATAAGAGCATCCACTATCATCTGAACTCCCAGAGCCAGAAGGTCTGTCATGTTCTGATGTCCCACCTACAATGCAAATTTGTCAGTGCACCTTTTAAAAAATACACGAGCCTCAATTAGCTTTCTAACCTTGCATAGTCTTATTGGCACACACGCTATAACCCAAGATCTAATACATAAAAAGAGAGCATACTCTATAAGAACCGCAATGGCTCCCTACTCCACGTTGTAGACAAAGTATAGCAATAACAATACAAGACCTCATTCTGCATGTCACAAGATATGGTTGAATGAATAAAAGGTTTGAGATGTATACTTTCCCAAAATCAAGGATTTTGGGAAAAAAGAAGAAGATTGCTTATAAATAACTTCTGGCAGCATTATAGTAGAGCATTATGTGATTCACAAAATTGGACATTCATTTAGAATGGAATAATGCTTTTCTTTTCAAAGGTATGAACAGTCTTTCCATCCTCCAAACAGACAGCCCTTGCAGTTGAAAATCTGACAAACAAAAATCAACTGAAAGATTTTACAAAACAATAAAGGGCCCAACTCAAAAAAAAAAAAATGCTGACAAGAATGAGCACCACAGATGCAAAATCACCTGACAATTTACATATAGTAGAATATAGACATGCAATAATTACCTACAACTTCCACATGATTCTAAAGAAGAAATAGATAGTTAAAATTGTTTTTGATGCAACACTACTGTATGGCTATTAAATGGCGGACAGAAAAAAAAGTAGTTTTTCTCCTCTACTAAAATGAAGCGACATTGTTAGAACAGATTCAAACTCAAATTACCACTTGGTAGGTATTCATCTGTAGAACCAAGTTTGGTGTTCCAACAAGAGGAAAGTTCCGATGCCCTTTCAATGCCCTTCGACTTGTAAGGAGCTATATGATGGGTGCCTAGATGAAGAGAACCCAACAAATCGCTCTCAATGCATTCATACCTGCAAATCCCTTTGTTAGTTTATGAGTTACAGTTTTTTAAAGATATTCAAAGCCATTGTAATCAGACTCACATTTTCTGACAGAGGGTATCAATGGTCACAGACAGATTGATGACGCGCATCCTTATATCCATAACTTTATCCTGACTGAACTGCTGAAAGGGCTCCTCCAGAAACATGGAGAGTTTCTCAACATTCGACTCAAGCTGCTGTTGCTGATCCTCAAATAGATTCTTTTTTATTTCCCTTTCCTCGTCTGTCATCTCGTCCTTAAAAAACTCTTCACCAAACATGTAAAATGCAAACGGGTACGAATAAGAAAGAACCCGTCTTGATCTGAAAAGTCTGTTGAGTCCATTAGTTACCCAGCTGAAATCTTTGAGTCTCAATTCCCTCTCTTCTGCAACGGACACCTTGTCTAGGATTGATTCCTTCAGTTTACTTTCAAGCTTAAAGGAATCTGTATGAGCCTTGAAGCGGTTATGATAATGCATATATCGATAGAGATCCCGTTTTGCCCTTTCGGTTTGTTTCTCTCGGTCTTCTTTGTAGCGACCACAACTGTGACCTGCTATTCTTGACCAAGTGTGGTCTCTACCAGTAGCTCCACCACACACCCAACTGTGACAAGTGAAAAGGAGAAGGACAAAGTTTTAATGCCAACTTCACTGAAAGATATTATCAAAAGAATAAACATGTTGCAGCAATGCAGTAAATCAGTAAAATGAATCCACAAGAGATTGGTAGTGATGTAGGAAGAAAAAGGCAAAAAATAGCTAACACAGCCTTTGGCTGGTTGTCTGGGCTGAACAACCAGAAAAAAGAGATTATTTTTTATAGTAGCAGCACTTTAAATGCTAGCAAAATCACAAGTAAAATCTTTGCCCTTAAAACAACTAAATCTTATCCGTCCAAACTAACACCATATATATTATGTAAATAAGCTATTCAAAGAAAGACCCTAATTATATGAAAGCTACTGCAGTTCTAGCTCCTGCTTCAGGTAGTCAGCCACACTAAGTCAAACTCAACAATCCCAGCAGAAAAAGGGGCAGTCAAGTCATGGTAGACCATTCTGACAGGGCTGTATGAGTATGGAGGCATATTACCATGACTAATATTCAAGAAATGGAGAACAAATTTTTAAAATCCACAAACCTATGTTACAACCATACACATCTAATTCCTTTCCTTTTGGTCAAACAAGCATCAAGTTGCAAATTTACACATCAATGAGAGAGAGACAGGAAAGTATGCTGACCAAAATGACTGTCCACAGATGCAGCTAACAAGGTTGCAGCCACCATTTTTCTCGACAGGTTTGTAGCACTTTGGACAAGGCTTTGTATGAACCGTGATCCAGTTAACAGTTTCAGATTCATCGTGGCACTTCTTGCTCCAGCGCTCCCACATTAAGCATGAACAAGGCGAGTGTGCTTCTGATAAGCAACTGAAACAAAACTGCAGACCACATGAACATTCTACCTCGCAAAATTCATCCTCCTCAACTCGTATAGCTTTCCCGCAGTGAGGAATGCTCGGACACCATTTGACCATTTTATTGTCCTCAATATACGACTCAAGAAGAAAGCGATCAAATTTCTCTGCCAAATTAGGATGCCTTCTACTTACTAAATTCCTGACAATAGCTTCATCACAAATTGCACTACATCTGTGTGCCATGCACTGGATGCGCCTGCTCTGGCCCTCATTTATTTTTATAATGAAGTGTTCTGTCCAGCCTTCAAACAGCAAAAGAGATATAGTTAGAAACAAGGTGTTTAAAAGAAAAGGAAGCTATGAAGAGGTTAATCATGATTGAAACATCAGCATTGGGTATATCCCCATATAGCATATCAATACCACCAATACATTCATAATCATCATCAGCTGCTAAAGCTCCAAATATCAGTTCAAAATGGCTCTACAACTGGCAAGCACAATTCAAGGATCTTGAATTGGAATTCAACAGACTTAGGTACAAGTATCTAAAATAAAACTGTAGACAACCATACTAACTTTGACCAACTGACAAAGTCAAAATTAACCATATTTATAGAATTATGCATATCAGAAAAGATATAACCACGGCTGTAAGAAGAAAATCAATCATTAAGAATGGGTGAAGTGCTTACAATTGTTGCAGAAACAATGGCCACATTCCATTCTTGTGGCGTTATCAGCAGTTGCATCCTCTATGCATATATCACAAGTTATTGTAGAAGATGAACTCGGTGGCACTTCATCATCAACATTTTCAACCACAGTAACACCTGCTTCAGTAAACAAACACGATTTCCCTTTCTCCACAAGCACTGCAAGTAGCTTTTCAACATCCCATCGATAATGGATCAATAAAGTCCGTGCATGGTGTTCTTTTAGTGATAGCAAATCCATGACTCTCCGCAAATCTTCCCTCTAAATCAACAAATCCCAAATCAAAATATCAATAACTGGAACTATAAAGTACATATACAAGAAGACAGTTCAAAAGGTTCGATTTTTTTTTTCTCGCTTTTAGAAGTATACCTGTGCAGCCAAGAGGGACTCTTTAGTGATCACCTGCAAGAAATCCAAAAAGGGTCACCAAATACAGAAACCACACTAAGAACCCAGCAACTATCCACACATAATCTTCGATTTAACCAACGATTCGAGCTCCATAAAGCTACCAATCACCATATTTTACTTCTAACAGATATAACTGCCAACACACAATCTTCAATTTACAGCTTGATTAAGCTACTAATCACCAAATTTTACTTCTTTTAGGGCTTTTTTTTTTCTCAAAATAGAGATTAAAAAAAAAAACTAATAAACCAAAAAGCTCAACAACTTACGCACAAAACACCCATTAACTCAAAACAATCACCAGCTACACACACAACATTAACAAATTCCTCGTTCAAATACCTCATGTCGCCCCAATTAAATAAAGCACAACCAAATTAAACACAGAAAACCTCGTAGATAAAACACAAAAAAATCGCCACCAAAACACATAAAAGTTCAATCTTTTTCAAGCTGAAAATCAAACAAACACAACAACCACAGAAAACAAGCATACCTTAGTAGTTGAGCCCTTAGGTGGAGCCCACTGTAAAGCAGAATCGTCATTGTCGGCAAGGCCGTCATGCGAGTCACCATCATCGGCGTAATAGTAGTCCTCCTCTTCACTAAATCCATAATCCTCCTCACCCTCCATCTCTAATCAATTACAACTAAAATTATTCAAAATTGAATCCAAAATAATATGATTATCTTTTATGTGTCTCTCGTATATGTAACAAAAGCTGCTGAAATTGTGTTAATTTGACGGTGGGGACTCAATTGTTGAGTCGAAATCGGTGATCGACGGTATTTTCCGGCGAGATCGAGGTGGCCGGCGAGGGAGATGTGTGTGTGGGTGTGTGTGTTGAGAGAGAGAGAGAAAGCGAGCGAGATGTATAGAGAGAAGAGGCTTACAGCAGAAGCATTTTGTAGAGAGAGAAGCTCATAGGGACGCGCTTGTAATAGAAATGAAATTTAATTATTTACTTTTTTTTAGTAATTTAATTTAATTTAATTTCTTGCCATGTAAATATTTCGGTCTTTTTAGATATACATTTTAGGTAGGAAATAATGGTTGTAACGGTGCCGTTATAGGAGTTTTTGAGAAAAAAAGCAGTGCCGGTTTTGGTGTTGCTGAAAAAGTCTTGGTTGTGGTTTGTTGTGAAGGTTTTTTTTTTATATATATATATATATATATATATATAGAGAGAGAGAGAGAGAGAGAATTATTTAATTCCAAGTACAACTAAGTGTTTTTCTAGGATTTTTTTGGCTTAATGCTGTTGCCTTTTATGACCATATTTATCGGATACTTTAGTCTTTACGTGAACACTCTTTTTTAATTGGATAAGAAAAATAATTTTAGTTTTAATAGGTTGAGGTCTTGTTCTCATTGTAATTCAATGGTGTTTTTTTAAAAAATTTAATTTTTTATTTTTAAATTATTTTTATTATTATTTTGATATATTGGTGTTAAAAATGAATTTTAAAAGATAAAAAAATATTTTAATATTATAAAGTAAAAAATATTTTAAAAAATAATATATATCCTAATATGAGTCGAAGAATATTAATAAATTACACTAAAAATTATTTATGAGATAGTTAATTCTCTTCTGAAAATTTTGTTCTATAATAATGGTTTTGTACTGTGATGGTGAAAGATAACAAAATAACAATTTTTCCCCTTCTTCTTCCTATTTATTCATTAGAATTTGGAGTTGCACCGAATTTGACGCAAATATAAACTCGAGTTCTTCAGAATCTTATCTTAGCTAATTAAAAAAAAAAAAAAAAAAGAGGCCACGTCTTATATGGTGACTAGTCAATTTGGCACGAACCAGCATGGTTTTGATTTTCAAAACTCTTCAGCTTTGTTTTAAACAAAAAGAACAAAAGATTATGTCTTGTATGATACGTGATAATCCACTGATTTAAATAATATTTAATATTATTGTAGTGGTTGTTTTTTAATGTATTTTTAATTAAAAAAATACTTTTGATATCAATGCTTTAAAACAATAAAAAAACATAAAAAATATTTATATACAGCATAACAAATTCAAAATCAAAATGATTCTAATAAATCCACTCCATTTATTTTGAATTATTTTATTTTCTAGTATAGTAAATATGTCACTTGAGTGAACTCAATGATAAAACTAATGGAATCAGAATATGGTAAAAATGATGTCAGAAAAATCTCTCTGAAAAGGAAAAGGGCATAACTGTCTTTCAATAAAGCAAAGCCATGTCCTTAAAATGATCTTCTATTCTCGTCGTAGTTCCCTCAAAACCTCCCCATTCGGGAGATTTAATCTCTTTATTTTAATTTATTAAAATATGACACCGAGCTTTGCCAGGATATATTAAATGTATGTTTTGAATTGTGATACTAGTTTTAATTTAAAATAATTTTTGTTTATAAATACATTAAAAAAAATTATTTATTTTTGTATTTTAAAATTATTTATGAAAAAAATTAAATTTTTTTTATTTTTTCCTTATTTTAAATTAATAGTTTTTTATATTTTCAGATTATTTTAACGAGCGTTAAGATTAAAAATAATTTTTTTTAAATAAAATAATCAAAACTACACTCCTAAATACCTATATTATTTCAAATAATATTTTATAAAACATGAAAATGTCATCATGTCTACGTGGTTGCTGATTTGGGATGATGGACCGTTAATCAAAATATTTTAACTTCAACTGGTGGCACCATTCGCCGATGGTTTTGCATTTTTTAAAAAAACTTCTCTACTACTGTAAAAATTACACATGGAATGTAATAATATATCAATTAAACAACATATTTAAATTATAATAATATATATTTTTTATTTCAAGTTAATTTTTTATAGTGTTTTCAAATAATTTTAATATACTAATATCAAAAATAATTTTTTAAAAATAAAAAATATATATTATTTTAATATATTTTTAAATAAAAAAAATTTTAAAAACAATTATCATCACGTTATTAAACTTGCAAGCCAAAACACACATGATGTCTGAAAATTTTGACACGAACCAATGTGATTTTTATTTTAAAAAACTATTGATTTGGAGACAAAACACAAGATCGTGTCTTGTATTATATGTGATAATCTATTGATACAAGACAATTGATAATCATGTCGACAAGATGATCTTCTCGCCCCATCACAATTCTAGTAAACTCACTTCGTTTATTATTTTTTTTTTTTCATATGTTATAAGTTACGGAACTCATGTGAGCCCAGTGATAGAATGGACGGCGTCAAAATATATTAAATTTAAGTTAAAAATATTATTATGAAAAATATCATCTCTACACCGTAAATACTGCTTCTCAATTTAGATTCTTATAATATAAAAAAATAATTTTAACCAGAGATCATATTCAACAAATCAAGTGGCATGGGAGTGTTAGTTAATACAGTAAATAACGGTTGATTTGTAAAATATATTTTTTTATTCTTTCTTGTACTTATTTGCTATGCATTTTCCTTCCTCTTCTCTTACCACCAAAAGGTTAGAGAAAGCATCATCTCTCAATAGAACTACCTTATGATTCTTCAAAACGTCATCTTCTGCTGGAATAGCTCAGTTGGTTAGAGCGTGTGGCTGTTAACCACAAGGTCGAAGGTTCAAGCCCTTCTTCTAGCGTTTTTTATTTTTATTACTTTGCATTTGTGAAAGGGCCGGCCCCACTTATTCGCAACCCAACGTGTTAATAAAGCCCATTGGGTATGGATCCAGATCCACTCAGTAACCCGAATGTACTGTGGGACCTGGGAGGCAAAAACACCATTTGTTGCCATCACTGCCCGGTAATGGCTTCAGAAAGGGATGTAAAGCCTTCTCTAGTCCCTCTTCTATCAAATGCTCTTCCACTTCTGTCAGTAGCTTTAACTTCGTTAATGGAGGCATTTGCTACTAACAGACGGTGATAAAAGTTTTTTCAGGTGTTTTTGGTTAGATATGTGTTAAAATAATATTTTTTTATTTTTAAAAATTTATTTTTGATGATAATATTTCAAAACAATTTAAACAAAAAATAATGTGAAGTAAATTTTTTGTTTTTTAAATCAACAAAACGGTGATTTAACTGATACGCCAGACAAGGTCCAAGTATAGCCAAGACACCATGCCGCAGCAGTAGGAGGTAACGGTTAATGGAGGCATTTGCCACTACGTTGCCGCCAAGATTCAAGATTACTACGTTCAACAGGAGCCTGTTTTGGCTAGCGAATCCCTTAGATTTCAGAACATACTCCAATTTATATCCCTTAGCTTCCGAACGTTTCTGCATCTTCTCGACCGCAACAGCAGACAAGTCATTGCAAGTAATCTCAGTAATCCCATCTCTATAAATCTCTTCACAAAACGGTGAATTCCCACAGCCAAGCTCCAACACCTCCAATAAACCATTCAAATTATCTTGTAGCTAAAACAAGCACAGTAAAATGAGTCCTCGAGACAAACGATTCTTGAAAGTAAAAATAAATAAAAGAACCCAACAGCAGGAAACAAGCGAGGGAGAGAGTGCATACAGAGGAGCTCGGAGGGACGTGGGCCTGAATTAGATGGCGAAAATGAGAGTAATCTTTGAACCATTCGTAATGTTCCTCCTTAGAGAATCTCTCGTTCCGTTAGTGAGGATCCCGGCAAGCCAGAACAAAAATGTCAGCATCTATTAACAATGCTAGAAGCCGACCAATAATACACTTGAACCTATAAACCACATTTTGGAGCATAAACTTGCAGAATTTGCAACTGAAACTGACCATCCCGGTAAGCCAGAACAAAAATGACAGCATCTATTAACGATGCTAGAAGCCGACCAATAATACACTTGAACCGATAAACCACATTTTGGAGCATAAACTTGCAGAATTTGCAACTGAAACTGACCATTTAATAGAAGCAAACATTAGAGCCAGATGACATAACCAGTTAAACCACAAAGCAAATTCTCTTAGAAGCTGTTCATGGATGAATAGGGCTCCTATCCATGAAACAAGATTGGAAGAAAAAATAGGTAAAACTGTCGAATTGATTTTGCTGAGTTTACATCAAATTGGTCAAAAGAATAATCAAGATAGAGTCGATAAGAAAAATATTACAACATAAACTTTATTATAAAAAACATAGAAAGAATTCCGCAATTTCTGCTGCTAGCCTCTTCATAGGTTGCAAGTAAAAATGCTGCACGAATTCCCAATTGTAATGTCATGATTGATACTTAGCTCTGTATTAGATCAGCCTATAGCTTCAGTGACGGCGTTGGAGAAGCTGGAGGTTTTAAGTCTTCATACCTTGATATGGAAAGAAAAGAGAAACTCAGTGGCATAAAAGAAAAAAACTTGGTGGCATTATAAAATGAATAATCTTTCTTGAAAATCTTCACCACAGGAAGCTTGAAGGGAAATAAATTGAGTCCGAGACATCAAGCTTACATGGGATAAGGTGAAAGTGGCCTTGGGTTTGGTTCTTTATGATGCTGATTGTCGATTGCGGCTGTTGGAGGTGCGTTGTTACCTGTCTTAGACACTGCATTTATGGAGGAGGTTGTTGCGACTAATCCCACTGGTGCAGTTGGAGATGGTGATGTGGGGGGTTTGAGATCATCATATCTAAAAACGTAATGAGATATAAATCATAAGGGAGAACGAAAACCATTAATACAATACCTAGCGTAAGATTTTGAGCAGAATGAGAAACTCTCACAGTTCAAGATAACCTGAGAGCAATTAAAACTAGAGTACACAAGTCTCAATCTATTTCAAAAATATGTTTTACGTGCCAAAAGCAATGGCTATTCGATAAATGAAGCTTTAATTCTTCATACTTTGATATGGAAAGAAAAGAGAAACTCAGTGGCATAAAAGAAAAAAACTTGGTGGCATTATAAATTAAATGACTAATCTTTCTTGCAAATCCTCACCACAGGAAGTTTGAAGGAAAATAAATTGAATATGAGATATCAAGCTTACATGGGATAAGGTGAAAGTGGCCTTGGGTTTGGTTCTTCATGACGCTGATTGTCAATTGCAGCTGTTGGAGGTGCGCTATTACCTGTCTTAGGCACTGCCGGTGCAGTTATTGCGACTAATCCCACCGGTGCAGTTGGAGATGGTGATGTGGGGGGTTTGAGATCATCATAACTAAAAACATAATAAGATATAAATCACAAGGGAGAACGAAAACCATCAATATGATACCTAGCATAAGATTTTGAGTAGAATGAGAAACCTTCACAGTTCAAGATAACCCTAGAGTAACTAAAACTAGAGTACACAAGTCTCATTCTATTTCAAAAATATGTTTTATGTGCCAAAAGCAATGGCTATTCGATAAATGAAGTGGCAGGAGCCTTAAAAGTGGAAAGTGATAAAAGAAGGCTTACGCAACATAAGGAGAAAGAGGCCTTGCTGTCTTTGTTTCTACTGGGGCTGGTTTTGTCTCAGCTATTCCGGATGCTGACGCAGGAGAAGGATCCGGAGTATCAAGCATCGATACTGCTTCAACCGAATTGACATTTTCTTTCTTGCCGCTAGGTTGAGTCGGAATGGGAGAAGTAGGCGGTTTCAAATCTTCATAACTGTCAAGAACAGTAAGATGATAACAAAGAAGACCATATAACAGTACTATAATTGGATAACTTAGCAGCAAATTCAAAATAAGAGCATTTTGTTCAATGTTGTATTCCACAAGGAGCGCTTTTTTGTTTTTCATCAAATCACAGACACTTGATGAAAATTGCTGGATATTAGACCTTCACTTGCGGATTTTATGCCTTTTTGTAGAAGGTCTGCATGTGGCCCTGTAAGGCCAGGAAAGAGCTTCACGCAACTGGTTGTTTGTGTGACTTTACAAGAACCTAACATGGAAGTCCATTGCAGCTACAGAAAATAACACTCTTAACAACTTTAGCCTGATACAAATGATACAGTAACAGAAAGGCTATCATGTTATGATCTTGCATTTGTACGTCAAGATTTTGTACAATCAATCTAAAATAATAGTTCTTTAGGTAGCTGCTGAAACAAAGTGGGAATGTGTTAGTGGGCTTACGCAGTATAAGGAGAGAGTGGCCTGGTAACCACAGCTTTTGCCTGGGCAGGTTCTCTCTGAGAGGGAGGGCTTGGAGCCTCAGGTTCGACAATCTTAGGAGGCACAGACTTAGGCAGTTCTGCTGCGTCTGATTTCTGAGAACACAATATCACCAGTCACTAGTCACCTTTTCATATGATGCAGAGAAGGAAGAAGAAAGAGAAAAATAGCTAGAGCATTGGTAAATAGAGTGGCGATATGCTTGCCACATTCAAATTATTCTGTTACAATCCCAAAGAAAATGAACTTGTCATTTCATTTTTCTAGAGTGAATGGAGTATACCTTTGGTTCAACACGTTGAGATGGTATTTTTGCGAGCAGTTCATCCATAGGAGTCAAAGGTGCAGTTGTCTCTGCAATTACTTCCACCACTTTACAATATGAAAGCCCACGGTTTTTGGCCATAAACGCCATAAATTCCGCAACCTGCAATTTGGGACTGTCTTCTGTGAGTCTTCACTTTCTAGCATGCACCATAATTCTGGCCAGTAACTCCTAAGTTTTACATGAGATCATACCTACCATGCTACCACGAATGAGTGAAATTAAACAGAAATATTGCTAGCAGTCCAGAGATATAAGCTACTTGAAAAAAAAATTGGACAGAAATGAGTTCGGCCTAGAGCGGAAAAGGCAGCTAATTCCTTTACAACCTCCCCCAAAATTTTGAATATTTTTTAACAGGATTCTTACATATATTACAGGCACATTGAAAAGAGCTAAGAATCAGCATCGACGAAATACATCATCATCCTATGTTCTTCAGAAAGAGAAGTGGAAATGCACCAATGCAGACTAGAAGTGAGGGCTGTTCATTATTTCATTCTCTGTTCTAAAGCCTGAAGTTTAGTTTATTTTCCTTGCAATCAGGTGACAAATATGTCCAAAAAGAAATTTAAAGAATCTCAAATTTGAAAGTAAAAATTGAAATGAATCGCACCTGAAGATTTGACACCTGGCCACCAAATAGAGTATCTTCCTCTGAAACAGTAAGGTTATGGGTTTCCTTGTAAGCATCAGTAGGCCTCTCCATTCCACCAGGTCTCACTATCTGAAGAGAGCTATAAATAATCAAGCTCAAGCTAATATAAACTGGTATACTCATATAACCTGTGTGTCAGATGAATGTATCTGCAGGTTCTTACAGTGTAAGGAACACCACTTGCTATGAGTGCTTCTTCTGCTTTCCTCTTCCAAATTAGGACACCCCAAAACAAACTTTTACAGAAAAAGTAAAGGAAAATCAGTAATTGTCACCAACTAACAATTCATATGCTAATTCTCCTTCCAAATTACAAAATTTACTTTAGAATAGCTGCAGGAAATCCGAATTTGTTCGTTCCCAATGATGAAACCATAATAAAATGGTCGACCTTTGCAACAGTTGCTGCAAACAAAACAGTACTCAATTATCTAAAACAAAAGACTTTAAGCGGTCACACTGGCATTACACAATGCAATGTCTTTCTTACCTGCATCGACTAGGTTTTTAGTAGCCCGGTAGTCAATCCGACAAGGTCCTGTAACATCAAACACCTCCTTCTCACTGGCACCAATGCAGCATAGAACCACGGATGCATTGCCTAATGCTGGTCCAATCTGATTCGGTTTTTCCAAATCACATTCCACAGTTTCAAGCCTTTCCACAGCTGGGCTAAAGACCAAAGAATACCTGTTATAATGCATACAATGGAGGCCTTGTTGTCTATATCTAAATAATTTGTATCTTTAATTCATCACTATCTTAGTTTCTTTCAATTTTCAAATAAATTAGAAATGCTTTATTTTCTTACGCTGAGATCCTTCAACATCAAGCTTCATTTCCTTAACACTCTGCAAATAGATTACTCTTTTAGTAAAACATGCTTTGAAAGAAAAACAAATGCAGTAAAATTCTCTTCTGAACTGTGAAATTTATACCTGCGCAAGAGCTTCTGCTTTCTGGGCACTCCTTACACCAGCTCTAACTCGAAATCCAAGCTTGAGAAGCTCCCTGAAGCAAATTCAATTGTCAAAGAATACTTGTAAACCAACCACCAAGCTGGAAAAAGTAGAGCACTAGAAAATTACCTCACTGCTCTTGAGCCAACTTTGCCAGTAGCACCAGCGACAAATGCAAGATTCTCATCTTTTGTTTCCATTTCTTTTGAAATTGCCTCAACTGCCCCAGAGCTGAATTTTACAGCAACTTAAAAAAAAGAAAATTGAATATCAGTCAAAACTCAAAATTACTCAATGGCAATGGAACCCATCTTTCCGTTTATGACATTGAAGTTCCAAGATCATAACAGAGAGTTATCAAAACAATCAACCAGGAAATCTCAAAACAACCCATTTCATGAAACTAAAAACATAACAAATGAAGTTAGACTTGTTATCGTTATGTACCTGAAGCTTGAGCTTTGATGTCTAGAATCTTGAGCTTTCTTGAATGTGCGAACTTACTTAAATTAGGAAACTTGAGGAACTGACCATGAATAGAAGGTTTCTCAATGAACCCACATTTGGTTAATGAGGTTGGTATGGTGGTTATAGCTGATGATTGCAGAGAACAACTCTCCATTTTCAGGGAATAGTATTAATGTTGTTTCAATCCTGCCTACGTTGCTGAACTGAAAACTCAAGAGACGGACAAGTGGTTTTATTATCTCTTGCTACTCCTTTCCAGTTTGGCAGTTGTGGCGATCTCCACTCCATGTGGATATGATGGGTCCCAGAGGAATGTTCCATGGTTAGATTGTGGCCATTGCCTAATTGGTTCATTTTTTTTTTCCTGTTAATTTCTTGCTTATATAATTGCAATAAAGAGAATTCATATCAAATAAGCAATTTATGCTCTCCTATCGATGTAACCAAAGGATAAAAACCATATTTTCAAGCTAAAAATTGAACATGTAAAGAAATGTAATTCCCCTTTTAATTTGGGATTTTGCAAGAGTTACCACTGGTCAAATGCTTTTAGGCTGAAAATGAAAAAAAGAAAAAAAGAAAAAAGAGGATAATTGATTAAAAAACACTACATAGCCTCTAAACTTCTTTAATGACTTTTTTTCTGGCAAGATAAAGATAGAACAACAGTGGTTTGAGATGCTAAAAAATTATAGATAACAAGTTGTATATTCTACTAGCAAAAGATAAGGATTTAGAAGTCCAGTGCAAGATTCTTGATGTAACTTTCTCTGAAAGAGGCTTGCAAAAATTGTATTTGAAACTTCTCAGTAATTAAAGGAACTCCCAGGTATCTAAAAGGAAGAACACCCATATTGAACCCTGAAACCTCCTTCATTCTTGCTGCCATGCTGTCAGAATTAATGCCCCCACGATTGAACTCTCTTTTTGCAGGATTACATTTTAGCCCAGGCAAATCATCAAACTGACATAAAATTCTCTTAATGGCTAGTATGGCTTCAGTGCACCCTTCAGTGAAGATGACTAAATCATCTGCAAAGCACAAGTGTATCAAATGGATTTTGCTACATCTGGAATTATAGGATAATACTCTGTTATCAGCAGCAGAATTAGGCATACATGACAAAACCTCCATGGCTATGGCAAACAAATAAGGAGAGAGGGGTCTCCTTGCCTTGAACCCTTCCTACCTTCAAAGAATCCACACAAAACTCCATTAATCATAATTGAGTATTTAGGAATAGTAATACAGGCCTTAAGCCAATTAATGAACTTCATTGGAAAACTCATAGCTCCTAAACTACCAAACAGAAAATTCCAATCCACTGAACTAAAGGCTTTCATAATGTCTACTTTCAGAGCACATCTTGGTGCCAAATTCTCTCTAAAATATCACTTCACAACCTCCTGTGCAAGGGTAACATCATCACCTATTCTCTTTCCTTCTGCAAATGCACTCTGATTCAAGCTAGTACGAGAAGGGAGGCAAGCCCTTAATCTATTAGCTAGGATTTTAGAAAAGCACTTATAAATAGTATTACGACATGCAAAGGGCGTAAACTCAGTTACTTTACCTGCATCAGTTATCTTTGGGACTAAAGTAACTGATATTGCATTATAGCAGAGAGAAGCTTCCCATTCTAAAAACAAAATGGATAATAGCTTTAGTCAATTCATCTCCCACAACTCCCCAATTAGCTTTGAAGAATTCTGCCGTGTAGCCGTCCGGACCAAGAGCTTTGTCTCCATCTAAAGAAAAAGCAACGGATTTCACTTCTTCAGGAGTAATTTCTGCAATTAGAGCATTTTGTTGCTCCTCCTTCAAACTGGATCTGACAATATTCTTCAATTAATCAAACATTACATCCTAAAACATTGTTATCATTTTTCCCATAAAGATTCTTGTAAAAGCTAAGAATCTCGTTCTGAATGGCCATAGGATCAGGAATCTGTTCCCCAGCATTGTTGTGCAGAGCTGAAATCGCATTTTTGGATCTTCTTGCCATCATTATCCTACGGAAGAAGCCAGTGTTAGGATCACCCTCTTGAACCCAGGAAATTCGAGATTTCTGCCTAAAAAATGATTCTTCAGCAGCCCAGTACTTCACACACATTGACGAGAAGAGCTTCTCTTTTATCATCAACTCTTCAGTTGGAGTTTCATCAAAAAAGCCTGCACATCCTCTAATTCAGCTGCTGATTTCTTCACCCTCTGTACAATATCTCCATAACAAGTAGAACTCAAAATTTTCAATGGAGACTTCAAAGCCTTAAGCCTCTGCCACATTTTTTACATAAAACTTCCGTATACATTTGACAGCCGGGTAGTCTCCACAGAATTAAAAACTCTCCATGCTCTATCTAGTGATCGAAAAACCTGAAGGGTTTTGGGAACAGAACAAGTAGCAATACTGGCTTTGATAACACTGGGGCTATGATCTGATACACCAGGAGTAAAAAATTCCAAGCTACATTGTGGGAAAGAAATCTCCAAGCATCATCTGCCAAAATCCTTTCCAGCTTTTTAAGAATAGGCCTTGCAATTTGTTTGTTGAACCAGGTAAAAAAAACAAGATGATAAAAAAGATCTAAACCTTTTTCAAAAACATCAAGACCTTCCACTTCTGTCCTAGAGTAACCCGTAGGATAGGAATATAGCAGCAATCTGAGTAAAAATAAAAGAAAGACTTAAATCAGAATAAAAATAGGCCGGGGATGAATTTACTGTCAACAAAAACAAATTCAGGGTAGTTTTTAATTAATTAGAAAAATGCCCATTGTCTTATCGTTTTTGTGTACCACTTTGAGGCCCGAACTCATCTTGGATTGTGAGGGCCGCACAACAATCATAAGCCATAACCCCAATACGTACGCAATCAATCAAGAGAATAATTATATCAGGTTTAAGGTAGATTTTGATATTTGCCAGTTACAAGACTTGAATTCCTTGATACCATCGGATCCTCCCACAGAATTTGTAGAGAATAATCTATATAATTTAAAACTCAATATCATTAGATCAATCTTAGCACACCAGAGTTAAGTCCCTTTTATTAGGTTGAGCTTTTATGATCTATATTTGAAGCAGAAGATAATCTTATTAAATACTTAAGCACGTAAAACACCATTTAGTTAAGTAATTTACATTCCCATCACGCTTTCTATAAGCACAATTAATACATTAGAGTAAATCTAGGATCTCGACAATAATTTGGGTGGTTAATATTGACATGTGTTACATTAACCTGAACACTCCATTCCACCTTAACAAAATCCTGACTACCAAATGATATACCTTCCTTTGCCTACTTTTGATCTGCATCCCTGTCTTCGCTAATAAGAGATGGTAAGAACTCCAAGTCTCTTTTCATGGTAAAATGTTCAAGTTTATCTTGGTCTCTCCACGGCTCTCTGCCTTTAATCTGTAACTAAATCTTTGACTTTCGTTTGTTTATTATAAAAACTTGCAGGCTCGATATTTAGACGACGAACTGGATGATATTGAACTTGCTACAAAGCTTTCTCTTATAGAGCTTGACGAGAAAGGAAAGAAGCATGCCCATGGTGAGGATGCTAAGTAAAGTCTTGTTACCATTCGTCAAATAATTAGTCATCCATCGTTTTGTTTCATGGCACCCAATTAAATGATTAACCATGTACTGAAAGACAAACACCAGTACTTTTCTTTACAATTAATCATTAATCACTCCTTTTTTTTTTTACATACACTTTATAATAATTATTTTTTAATTATAAACATTAGGAGATGATGAAGAGGAACTTGCTAGAGCAATAGAAGAGAGTCTTAAATCTTCGAAAAATCACAGGTAAAATGTAATCTTGAATTTCCTACTTATTTTCTTTCGTCTTGTGTTTTTTTCTTTAATTTCAAAGAACAGGCTCATCCTATTTTCTTAAAATACTAAACTTAATTAGATATTATTAACTGAACTAAACTTGAGATTAACTAACATCACTGTTCGCCATGCATGTCTAGAAGTATCGCTAACACCAACCCACGTCGGTCACGTAGTTTAATCTGCGATGCCTGTGACCATCTGGTAAGTTTTTCATTTTTCCTTTGCAAGATATATATCGACTATATCATCTGTTTTTTTCTATTAAAAAAAAAAATGCTATTAGAACCAACATATTGTTCAGATGCTATGTATCGGAAACTATCCACGATCGTGATTGAATAGTTGAAACAACAAAGAGAACACAGAAGATATTACATCACATGATCCAACAAATCGGCATAGATTATATATATTGAAGATGAAAGCATGGTTTCATTCAAACTAAGGTTCACAAAGATCAACAAACAGAACTCCATATGAAGACACGACGGCATGTGTCAATTGCTACCACCACCAAAGAGGTATCCCAAAGAAGATCCACCACCAGGAGCAGCATGGACCTTGGTTGAAGGTCGATCCGTGATGAAGTTGATACTCAGTAGATCTATATCCATGATTATGTTGACTTACTAATGACCATATCAGCAAATATACAGACAAGACAACAACATGTGTTTTATGACACTACAGAATTTACTTGTGAATGATATGTTATCTCAACGAAGAGTTTAATTAATTACTTGAAGTATTTCACACAAAGCAATCTGTTTTCTGAACAGATCCGAGGCCCGCACCTAAAACGTGAGTTCTGGAACCAAGTTTATTGTTATGATCACACGAGGGATGGCACTCATATATGCTGCTCCTGCAGGCGATTCGAGGTTTGTGTTACAGAAGACCTATTTATCAGGAAAAAAGGAAGAAGAAGACTTATTTTTTTGTTAAAAAAAAAAAGAACCAGTTTAATACGATTGCCACGGAGCATTATTATTATTGTTTTTAATTACGCATGTAATATTTTATCTTAGCTTATGCATGCAATATTCCATCAAAAGGCACATTTCTTGTAAACATAACTCTCTCTCTGACAACCAATTCAATGAGTACGTAGGATACCGTCAAATCTTCTACGTATGAATATTGAGTGATTAAAATGCATCTAAAAATAATAATCACCCGAATCTAGACAAGGTTATATATAATTCAATTTCCTGTCCATGTTTCGTACTTGATCAATTCTCTTCATAATTGAGAAAATATGCATGGGGGCGTATATGATTGTATCCGCATACAGATCTTATAAGTTCCATTTTTTAATTAACCATTTATATATATATATATATATATATATATATATATATATATATATATATATATATATATATTACTTTCATGCAGCCAAGAAATGAAAAATTCGTTAGCCTTGGTGATGATCGAAGGGATGGTAGAAGAATATGCAACGACTGTTTTTCCACGGCTATCTTGGAGACACAAGGAATCGAACCACTTGTACGCTATGTGCTAAGATTCTTCGATCATTTGAATATGAAAATAAAGGCACCTATCCCTGTCTTCTCGGTTGATAGAGGGGAGATGAGGAGACAAACAGCAGGAGGAACTGCTGTGGGAGTTAAGTCAAATCCCTTCCTTTTACTTGGCCTTTGATTAAGATTGCGGTAAAAAAAAAATTTAATTTAAATTATTTTTAAATTGTTTTGATGTAAAAAGTAAATTTTAAAAATAAAAAAATATATTAATGTATTTCTAATAAAAAATCATTTTAAAAAATAATTATCACCAAATTTTTAAACACATAATTATCACCACATTTTTAAAAAATAAGTAACTTCGGTTAATTAGATGTTTGTGTATGTTACTTTCATTTTTAACATTTCTTCTTCTTCTTTTGACGTCGACGATCTCTGATATGTGTTTTGCAAACAGCCTGTTCATCCAGACACCACGGTACTTGGACTCACTATGTGCTCATACAGGGACATCACTAGCGTAAGGATTGATTAATAATTAATTGTCAAATTTGAAATCCCATTGATTTATTTTCTTGACAAATTAAAGAGATAAGCTCAATATCAAAACAATGCTCTCAGGAATTAAAAAGAGATTTGCAACTTAAATTCATGATTTTTTTTTTTTTTGTTTTGGAAATGATAGGTTGACAAGTCTCGGTTGCAAGGGAGAAAAATTGTTACAGAAATGGAGACTTACCGTTTCGGCCATGAATACAGAATAAAGATACTAGTTTTATTTGGCCTGCCCCTGTAACACTCTCCATCATATATATGCGATCATCAATCAGCCAAAGATAGATTAGGTTGATTTCCTGTTCTGAAGATTTATTAATTTATTGATTTACAGGGTCATGACCGGAGGGATATTAGCTCATGAGTTTATGCACGCATGGCTGAGGCTTCAAGGTGACCTTAATTTAATTGTTTTGAGAAGAAGAAGAGAAATATCTGTTCAAGATTTGCGGTGGGATGCTAAAGACTCATGAATTACGCTTGACCCTTGTTTGTTTCTTGATTGAAAGGCGTGTCACGCTTGAACCCAGAAATCGAAGAAGGTATATGCCAGGTGATGGGTTACCAATGGCTGGATTGGTTCGAAGCGGTAGATCCAGAGGCATCGTCTAGCAGAAGTGAGAAGGCTCAGTTCATGAGGAACTTGAAGAAAACTTTCAAGGGTGAAGTAGAAAACATGTTGGACGGAGCTTATGGTGATGGATTCAGAGATGCTCAATGGGCGGTCTCGAGATATGGCCTTGACCATGTCATCAGGCACATTATCCGCCATAAAACTCTTCCGAGAGAGTGATGTTAAATACCACAAAAAATAAATTAAAAAAATAAATCAAGGAACGGTCTAGAAACTCTGAAAGAAATACACAAGTTTGAATGGATTTGGTAAAGGCCAGGTGCTAGTTCTCTGGATTTCAAGCTGTCATGGTTCAATGATGGTGATTTTTTTTTCCTCCTTATTATTAATCGAAGCATATGAATTTTAATAATTTCTTTTATTGGCAGATTCTTTTTGTTGGTAAATCATGGGCAGAATTTTTCAGTTAATATTTCAGAACGAGTTCAAGACTCTACGGATGTTGGGCAAGAATTTGATAAATTATGGAGACAAAGGCCCAAAAAACCATCTCCTCCGGTGTAAAAAGAACAACTTTACTCGATAGTTATAAGTTGAATCAATAGAGTATACATATACTTGCTATATACACAATAATTAGGTCAATATAAACAAGGAAAGAAAGAATACCTGATACATATAGGAAGGTAACTAGTATATTGGTTTGTGTTTAGTAGCTATTTAATATTATTATTTTAATATTCAAAATATTTTAAATATTTTAAATCTGATAATCATGTCAACTCGAAAAACTTGAATCTGATACTTAAATTATATATATTAAAACTTGAATTTGATACTTAAATTAGATATATTATCACATACAATATTATAAGACCTAAATTTACTTTAATAATAATAATTAATTTTAGGCCCCGTTTGTTTGCTGGAAAGTAGTTTCTTTTTGGAAAGTGAATTCCGTGAAAGTGAATTATTTTCTGATGTTTGGTAGTGTAATGGAAAATAAGTTGGAAAACACTTTCCAGTGTTTGGTTATGTCATGAAAAATGAGCTGAGAAGTAACTTATTAATATTTTATTTTTCTCAAATTTATTAAAATAATGAGGAACAAATCTTACAAATTAAAAAGTTGAATGAAAATGAAATTGAAAAAAAAATATAATTTCATAAATTATCTCAAATAAAATAAATAATAATCAAAATAATAGAGATCAAATTTAAAAAATAAAAAAAATGAAAGATGAAGAAATTAAAATAATAATAATTAAAATTTCATAAATTATTTCAAATAAAATAAGTAATAATCAAAAGAATGAAAATCAAATTTGATAGATAAAAAATTTCAATAAAAAAATGATAAGGGGAAAGCAAATAACAATTATAAAAATGAGAACCAAAGTTAATATAAAAATTAAATTTTAAGAGATGAAATTAAAAAATAAATATTCAAAATAAAATATATATAACAATCAAAAGTTTGAGGATCGAATTTAATATAATCAGCAAATAATATGATATTTTTAAATTTTTCATAACTTCCGGAAAGTGTTTTCCGTTCAAATTTTGCAGGAAAACACTTTTCTGGAAACCAAGCTAAATTTTTTTTTAATTGGAAAGTATTTTTTGTTGACTAATTTTTTTAATAATAAATAAACTTAGAAAAGTTTGAAAAGTAATTTAAAAAAAAATGATTTTCTAAAACCAAACATAGCATTAATTGTTATTGTGATTTAAACAACTGCTGCTGCTGCTGGGATATTCTGCAACTAAAGATTCTTTTTAGAAAGAAATAGAGGTTTCGGCGTGTAACACACACATGACACACCCATGATTTATGTATTTACGTGTTGGACTTAAATGCTGCATTTAATATGGCCAATTTAAAATCAATCATATTTCTTTTTGTATAATGGAAATATTAATAAAATATATACGCTTGAATATACAGTTTCACTAACTCTATTTCAGTGTATTTTTTTTTTAAATCATTCAATGCATTTGTACAAAATTCACTAATGAATACAAATAAAGAATCTCAAATTATGGATTTATACGTTGAACCTGCTGAATATAATGGTTCAACCATATTCTTGATTGTATAGTTAAAATTTAGATTTTCATTTACTATATTACTTTAAAAAATACAAATTCATATATATATATATATATATATATATATACATATATAAAATTGATTCAAGAATATTTTACTTTTTTTAAAAAAAAAAGAAACAGAATCGCTGAGCATTTCATTTTCTTCAAAATAATTAAACCTCCATTGACAACCACGTGTTTTGGCATCCAAAAAATGACCATAAACGCCGATCCTTGTCAGCAAAACGACAAATCAACCCTCCGTCCAAAATTAAAATTAAAAAGAAAAAAACCCGAAAAAAACATGGATCACGAGATCCTCTCATTATTATAAACCCCCTCTATTAAAAACACATTAATTTGATAATTTCCGCTCTCTTAACTAACGTACGCCAGTCTCTTCACCCCCCTCACCAATCTCCACCATGGCTATCTCTCTCCAACTCTGCCGCGTATCACTCCGCTCCGACCTCTCCTCCGACAATCGCGTACCTATCCGCCGCCGTAGAACCACTTTCTCCGTCCGCTGCGCTGGCGGTGATGACTCTACTTCTTCAGTCTCTTTGGAATCGGAATTTGACGCCAAAGTCTTCAGACATAACCTGACAAGAAGCAAGAATTATAATCGTAGAGGTTTTGGCCACAAAGAAGAGACACTTGAGCTCATGAATCGCGAGTACACCAGTAAGTTGTCTCTTATTATTATATTTTTTAATTGTTTTTGAAAAACTAGTTAAGAAGACGTGAGAGACTTGAATTAAGAGTGAGTTTTGTTTGAATTTGTAGGTGATATAATAAAGAAATTGAAGGAGAATGGTTATGAGTATACATGGGGAAATGTTACAGTCAAATTAGCCGAAGCTTATGGATTTTGCTGGGGAGTAGAGCGAGCTGTTCAGATTGCTTACGAAGCCAGAAAACAGTTTCCTGATGACAAGATTTGGATTACTAACGAGATTATCCACAATCCGACTGTTAATAAGGTGCTATTAATTTTCTTTTTTTTCTTTTCAATTTGGCGAATCGGAGTGGAATAGAGCTGAATTGTGGCAGTGGAAAGCTATTTATGATAAAAATTTCTTTGTAGTGATTCGATATTTAAGGAATAAATTGTTTCTGGTTAGTGATGGTACTGTGTTTTATTGTTGTTGCAGCGGTTAGAGGAGATGGAAGTTGAAAACGTTCCTGTTGAGGAAGGGAAGAAACAGTTTGAAGTTGTAAATGGTGGTGATGTTGTGATTTTGCCTGCATTTGGAGCGGCAGTGGATGAGATGTTGACTTTGAGTAGCAAAAATGTACAAATTGTTGATACAACTTGCCCTTGGGTATCCAAGGTATTTATTGGATGGAGTTTTAGCGTATGATATTAGCTTATTGTTTGTAATTATTGGGATTTATATGTTCAATATATGTGTTTTTTTAATGACATATATAAATATGCTTTGAAATCATGTGAAGGTTTGGACTACTGTTGAGAAGCACAAGAAGGGAGATTATACCTCAATTATTCATGGAAAATATGCTCATGAGGAAACTGTAGCAACCGCTTCTTTTGCAGGAAAGTACATTATTGTGAAGGATATGAAAGAGGTATGCTCCAAATACCTGTGGTGGTTGATATCCTTTCTTCTTTCAGTATATAAGAAAATCCTGGAATGTTTTTTTAACATGTTAGTCACGACTCACAAAGATAAAGGAAGAGTTGTGCATGATCTCTCTCTGTTTTTTTTTTTTTTTTGTTTAATGCAAAAATTCTGAGAAGTTTCTATTTAATTCAGGCAATGTATGTGTGTGATTACATTCTTGGGGGTGAACTTAATGGATCTAGCTCAACCAGAGAGGAGTTTCTAGAGGTAAAGCTTTTTTTCTTGTTAACTTTGATTTGGTATTTTGGATACTAAACAAAATCCTAATGTAATTGTTGGCGTGGTTGCAGAAATTTAAAAATGCAGTTTCTAAGGGGTTTGATCCTGATAGTGACCTGGTGAAACTTGGTATTGCAAATCAAACTACAATGCTCAAGGGAGAAACAGAAGACATTGGTAAGTTTTAGTTACGTTAAGCTATTGTATCTTTTTCTTAGAAATTGCCACTAGTGATCTCCGATTCATTGATTTTTCTTTTCTTGACAGGAAAATTGGTGGAGAGGATCATGATGCGCAAGTATGGAGTGGAAAATGTAAATGATCATTTCATAAGCTTCAACACCATTTGTGATGCTACTCAGGTGATCCTCTCTTCTAGTCTCGCGATTCTACTTGTTCAGCTTTTCATTAGAGTTTGGTGAAACTCTTAGCGTTAGAGAGTCTTACCTGGTGTTCATTCTTCTTACAATTTATAGAATTCAAATTCCATATGGTGCTTTTCTTCTCCCTTCACCACGTATCTCTAATCATAATTTCAAAATTTGTCAACCTTAAAACTCTTTGAACCTTGAACTTCCCTTTTTCAAAGGAGAAGAGGATAGAGGCAAGGAATGAATATCATATATTAGAATTTCAAGTCTCCCAGTCCTACAACAATTGTATAAATGTATGAAGCCAAGTTATGAATTAACTAAAAGCAAGATTCTTTTATGGTAATTGATTGGGTTAATGTTTTTTTTTAATCTTATATTTATACAAGCCTTTTCTGTTTAATTTGCAGGAGCGACAAGATGCAATGTATAAACTGGTGGAGGAAAAGTTGGATCTTATGTTAGTTGTTGGCGGGTGGAACTCAAGTAACACCTCCCACCTCCAAGAAATTGCTGAGCACCATGGAATTCCTTCATACTGGATTGACAGTGAACAGAGGATAGGCCCAGGAAACAAAATAGCTTATAAGTTGAACGTAAGCGAAATTGCTCGTGCTCCCTTTCTTTGACCAATTTTCTGATTTCAATTATAGATTTCTCATTTATTCATCTCTTACTAGCATGGGGAGTTGGTTGAGAAAGAGAACTGGCTTCCACAAGGCCCTATTACAATTGGTGTGACATCAGGCGCCTCTACACCAGACAAGGTAATTTTACTGCAATAATCCTTTGTCCATTTTGTGCTGTCCATAATTTTTTCTGCCCTAGACATGCAATTTCTGAACTTTGAGATGATGGTATTGTAGGATTGCCATTCCTGCAAACCAAGCGAATCTTCAAGTTTCCAGTTGTGCTAAATGTTATTAATATTATACACCTGGTGTTGAATGTTTGTAAAAAACTGATACTATTTACCTTTAAATCAATTTCTATCAGGTTGTCGAAGATGCCCTTATCAAGGTGTTCGACATCAAACGTGACGAAGCTTTACAAGTAGCTTAAAGTTTAATGTGTTATATATACAGCAGTAGAGAGTGCCAGTCAGATACTGTACCATTAAACACAAGATCAATGTATCATGAACAAGAGGTTCCAAAATATCCATGTAATATCCTTTCGAGCACTTGAGTTCTTGAGTTGAGCTCACAATATCAATATAGAGGTTGCAGTAGTAAAACAATGCCGAGTGTAAAACCAGGAAGAGGTTGCGACGAGGCAAATAAGTGGGAAAATAGGAAATGCGAAAGCACACCACTATAATAACCAAGAGAAGTTGGAAAAAATATAATCGAAGTGAGTGAGAAAAATTACTGCATGTATTCGATTAAATGCCCCTGAAGTTTAAATTTATCTTTCATTGGTACAAAAAATGGTCGATAGGCAACTGGGTGATCAAGGACAATCTCTAGGGCCTCGAGTTCAGGCCCCAGCAGCCACACGCTGTAGTGTCGTCTATAATAATGCCTGTAGCTATACATTTACAAGAATAATACATGGCTCTGCAAAGTGCTAAACTCCATGGAACAAGCTCGGGCTTACAGATAGAGTGTATGCTCGATTTCAAGGATTGGTATCTTGGTTTTACCTCAGAATTCAGAATCACATGTAAATCCCATTGTAAGTGTTCATCTCATTTTATTTCAAGCTGCGAAAACTAGCCACTTGCAACATCGGATTGCTTTGAAAGAGATGATTCAACTATCTCTGGAACCTTATCGAGCAAAAAATTTATCTCATATTGAAATTCAGCTTTTGCTCGGTTAGTCTTTCCTCCAACAATCACTGCTGTTCCGTCTTGTAAAGCCCATATCTTCGATTTGCCGGAATAAGAAACGAAATGAACACAAAAGTTTGCAATTAACTTCCATCATGGCATAAACGCTGCCATCAGGCATTAACAATCTCAAAAACAACTTTCAAAGTTTAAACAGAAATCACCTATATAATTCATCAGAAAACACGGTAAGATAGACTCAACATGTGAACATAATTCTCACCTGTGAATGAGATAAGTAACTCAGGCAAGTTGTGAGCATTAGAGCACCAAATCCAGCATACACAACGGGCACGCCCGGATCAGTCTGTACAAAGAAAAGATTTAGTTCCATGTAACTATCACGCAACTGAAAGAAATTCATGCTGTAGCGAGACTTTTCAGTCTAGACCTTTAATTCAAGACCGCTGCTTCCAATTGCATCTTCAATAATAATTTTCATGCCATCTATGTCAATCGGAAGCTTAGAGTTGGGTCTTCGCACTCCAACAAATTTCCCTTCTTGATCATAAAGGACGATGGATTGTAGATCACGAGCAAGCATTGATCTGAAAATCAACATCAAAAGGGCTGAATGGCAATGCACAAACATAAAACACAAAACTAATTTCAGCAAACAAAGTAACTCTGGAGGACTGTCAACCAATAACAGCAGCATGTGAACAAGCTCAAGAATTTTATCCATTCATCTTGATGACCACGAGACTTGTTTAAAAATTAAGCAACTATATGAAAATTCTCAGATATGGAAAAACTAATACACTATCATAATCACAGAAAAGTGCAAATTTGACTAAGAAACTGAATGTTAGTTATAGATACAAGTGAACAATAACAGTATTTATTCTCTAAATTCTTGTGTAAAAAGTATGTACAAAAGAAGAAGAAGAAGAAGTAGAAAATCAGTAAAAGAAATACATACATTCCCTTGACATTAGGAGAGTTAACATCCCCTACTGGTAAGAAGGTTCCATAGAGTTTATTGTCTCCACTGATTTTTAATGGTGCCATAGCCAAATTGAAAGGCCCTTCATCATCCTTGCGTACCTGCAAGGCGGAAATGCTCCAGTCTGTCTGGTACATAGTGATCCCACCATAACGTAACGGGTCATTTACACTAATTGTTTTCCTCATAACCTCCTTCCCATTAAGGTCAAATAGTGACAGGTCAGTGTGAAATTGTTTGACCTACAAGAAGAAACAACATATAAGAGAAAATATGTAACACATATATAAATTCAAGTAAGCACAGCTGAAAAGGCATGTATAGGCACTGATGTGAAAGAAAATCAACACCTACATCACCACCGTCATAGTAGTCCATGTAGAATCTGTTGACATGAACCTCGGTATTGAAAGCTTCAGTGGGAGTTGAGAGAAACCCACTTGGTCCCAGTACATCTCCTACAACAAAATTCAGTCCTTGTGGAACTGTAACTGAGCCTCTAAAGCTCCCAGTGGCACTAAGAGTTGCTCCTGCCATTATCAGCAGCATAGCTAAATGTACTCCAATAGGGGAAAACCGACCGGCCAGCCCCTTAAATGCATATAGAGAGGGTCCTTTCAAGAATACCTACGTTAATTAAACTGTGAATAGTGAGCACAAAAACATATATATAAGGTACTAATGCTTGAGGAGCTGATAATAATGTAACATGAAGGTTGCTATTGTTAGCAACTCAGGATAAAGTATCTGCAGGCAAAATAACTGTTCAATTTGTTGCAACTCAGGATAAAACAGATTTCACAAATGCAACACAATTGAACTACTCCATAACCTCATATCCAGATCCCATCAGAATAACACCCAAATCTTGAACTGATGCCCTGGGCAAATTGTCGGAAAATTCCTGTTTACGAATAGCATCAGCAGAATGTAAGTAATTCCACCTGCATTTAACAACAAAGCTGTGTTAACAGGAAACTTCCTCTTTCCTAGTTTAATAGAGCAAGATGCCAAAAATCAAACCTTCTCGCAACCTTAGCCAGGGGGATCTGTGTGGTGTAAGTGCAGGCCATAAGAGATACTCCTAAGAGAGCCAACATTCCCAGGAAAACAGGGGATGAATACATGTGATCGAACCCGAGGGTGAGAACCCACTTCCAAGTGAAGAATCCTAACAAAGGATTCTCTTCTGGGAACTTTTGGAAATAGAATTCTGGAGCCTCCCCTTGATCAATAAGAGTACCTGCATAAACATTGCATACACCTGATGAACAAATTCAAGACAACCAATGATGCTCTAATTCTAGCACTTAAATTTCATTTCTGACACTAACACTTCAATTAACCTTCTGAAGACAGCAAGACGAAACACTAACAGAGGTTTTAACATACCTAGAGCCATTAGCACAGCAATAGAGAACATCTCTCCAATAGCCAAAGGCAAATTAGACAAAACAGCCAAAACCTTTCTAGGCAACCTCTTCAAGAACCCCAATGCTCCAGTTCCTGTCTTCACTGGAACTTTCTCTCCATTACCACCACCACCACCACTCTCCTCTGACAAAACAGGTGGAGCTGAATTCGATAGAAGAATCTTCCCGGACGAGTTCTTGTCCTTTTCCTTGATCTCTTTAGATGTTTTGAGCTTGCTACAAGTTACAATGGTTACAGAAAGTCTACTTCTCTTGTTGTTGTTGCTGTAAAGAGTGTGAATTTGGGGTTTGAGCTTAAGAATTTTGGAGTTAAGGAGAAGAGTGGGTTTGCGAAAATGGGTGTTGAATAGAGATGAGCTAAGGGGTTTTGTGGGGTTCAGAATATCCATTAATGGAAAACTTGAAGCTCTGTTTGTGGGTTTCAGTTGAAGATAAGAGAAGTGGCAGTTAAGACTTTGTTTATCCTGTTAGGAGATATTATGTTGTTGGCGTGCCTTTTTACACACCTCTATATAACCTTGCCAAAATGCACTTGCCATGTCAATACCTTCAATTTGGTTCTTGGGAGTTGGGAGTACTTACTTTCCTTCAATTTTGTCAAAACTATTATTAAGATTCGGGCAACCAAAATGTATATTTCAATCAAGCTCCTAGTTTTATTTATTTTGGAGCGGCTTGTTAAAGATCAAAGACGCATGGGATACAGGCTTCTTGTTTTGCTTGGGCTTTAGGCCTTCAGCCCCCTCAAGTATCCAAAAAAACAAAAAGGCTTCATTGCATATCAACTCAAATCAAGTGTAAATTTAGAAGGTGTGCATTGTTCATCCTTACTCTGTTACTCATATTATTACTGTGGACAAGATTTTTTGTTTTTTTAATTTGAATATTAAATTTTTTTGGGTAATTTAATTCTAATTAAAAATCAATTAATTTTGATTTTTTATAAAAAGATAAAATTGAAAAAAAAACTGAAGACAATGAGGTGCTATAAGTTTTGAAAAAAATACATTTTGGTCCTCAAACTTCAAGAATTACATAAATTATTTGAAGAGTTTTTAATTTATTTATAATTTTTTTATTTTTGGTATGGATAAATTTATTTTTAAAAATAAAAATATATATATTCAAAGTGTTGTGTTGTGTTTGTGACAGGCTTTGCAGCTGCTCCCTTTATGTGGAGAATCAGGACTCCAATTTTAATCAATTTACAGGTTGTTTGGAACTTAAATTTGAATCAAATCAATAGATAAATTTAGAGAAAGATCTCGATTTGTTCATTAATTAGGCAACAACGATTTCGTTGCATACCCCATTCAATATTTTAAGCAAGCAATTGCCTTTTTTTTTTCTTTAAATTATTTTTTTATATAATTTTAGATTGTTTTCATTTGCTATATATATCAAAAAAAAATTAAAAAAAAATATGGTCAGCTTTACTATTTTTTAGCAGCAAATACTAGCAACTGATCATAATTTTTATGAAACAAATTTTCAGTTTAGATTAGTCACTAAGATCTCGAAAGAATCCTCGAATATGCACTAGAGGATAGGAGATGATTCTGGTTTCAACTATTTTTTCAAGACCAAAGAATACTAACACGAAATTTCAAAGAAAAGGATGAAGGGACACCATTTTCAGTTAAAAAATATGAGATAATAAATTTCAGGAGAAGGTTTGCTTTCTAATGTGAGCAGATATGAAGAAGATTCTTATTTCGTCACTGAGATATACACACCTTTCTTTAGAATTGTTTTCCCACCACCAATCATTCAATTCTCAAACATCTATGATTCTTTCGACATTATATACATGAGTCAATCATTAAACATCGTGGGTTCTAAATAAGTTGCTGGGCCTCAGGCTGCCTTTCCCCAGGTTCTCATGCGCTCCTCAGATTGCAAAACCTGCAATATTTAGAAAATCTGTTAATCCTGCAAGAAATGATTGACAATTATACCAAAAGGAAAGGAAATGCTAGAAGATGAAGCACGTTTCTTAGGTTGCTTAATTTATCATCCCTGGATTCCAATCTTGTGCTTCTGCAGGCTGCAGCTTCTAACGGAGCAAACAAATTCAGGTTCTGGGATATGTGTTATGCATGCTTTAAATTCTCATAAACTGCCTTAAATATTCGAAGGGCACCAAGTTTCTTCATACCTGTCACCCTTGCCAGTCACCGAGTGCTGGCTAGTCATGTCATCATTTTTATATTGAGAAATCTGTGATGTCTATTATCTGCGATTGAAATACAAACTTACTTCTTTTTTCCAGTTAATTTGGAGATGAATAAAGAGAAGAATGGATATTATTTGTAAGACAACATCCCTGACAAAATGCCTTGAACACCAAGCTTAAATTGGTAACCAAGCAAGGCACCAGCAGGAAGTCCAGAGATGCAGTAACATGTAGTAGCGATCAAGGCAAAAGGTGTAATGTTAAATAATACAGTATAGACATATAAGTGAAATATTGATGAAGATGCGGTTTGTTATTCAAAATACAGGCTATTTAATAGCTAGGCATGGTATTGAAACCTTTTAAAACTATAAGGTTTGTTATTGAAAATATTTCAATTATAGACATATAAGTGAAATATTGATGAAGTTATATGGTTGAGAAAACTATAAGGGTGATATTGAAAAAACTTTAAGCATTAGGGACAAAGATGAAATATAGGTAAATATATGGAGATTAAAATTAAATATTTGAGAGAGAGAGAGAATTGTTAAAGGAACAGTGCCCGCTCGGACAAAGATGAAATTCGAATATGATTACACATATCCATATGTATTATTCTCATTCTTTTATATTGTATATTTTTTGAATAATTGATTTCTTAAAATATTTTTTTGTTGACTTATATTTAACTATGTAAGAGACTTGTGATAAGATTCAAAATTTAAATAAACTTAATATTAATTATTTCATGTATTTTAAAATAAAAAAACTATTTTAAAAAGCACATTACACCACAATTTTAAACTTTTAAATGCACTTAGTTAAAGTCGAATTGTACAGTTTATTATTATTTTTAACCGTACAAGTTAATTGAAATTGTCCATAAAAAAATTGCGTTGATACTAGTCTATTGTTCACATATCTCTCTATAAAAAAAATAACATTATTTACACTCCAAAAAAATTATAGTTCTAGTCAAATTAAAGTATATAATTTAATGGAATTGATGACCAACATCAGCATCGCAAATACCATGTACTAATGGACCGGCGGTTGTAACGAGTAGCGGCTGATGATGGGCGCACAAAAGGAGGACTTCGGTGTAGTGACAAAAAAGTGTAGTAGAATTTCTCAAGGCAGATTGAGGTTGATTCCTGGAAACGCGGCTGTCTCCGCCGAATCCATGTGCGCGTTCCTGGTTTGGTTTGTTCGGGCATAAATGTAGAAACTTGGTCAAGCACTCGTTTTTTACTACGTTTAATCTTTCTAGAAAATATTTTTTAACCGTGTGAGGGTTAATCTAATATGACTCGATCAACTTGATGGGTCTAAAACCAACCTAAACGAGAGATAAAAACATATTGGATCGACTCATGTCAACTTGGAGTAAGCTGTCGAATTCACGACCTGGATAATGAGGCCGAGATAACCACGTAGAAATCAAATCAAAATAAATTATGAAATCCAAATATCAATCAACCCAATACCAAATAATAAAATTGAAAGAAAAAATCAATTAAAAAAAATAAAAAAACAAACAACTTAAGTCAACTTGAATTTCCTACCAAACATGCAATTCAGTTCATGTGACTAAATTAACTCTACAGAAATCAAATCAAAATAAATTATGAAATTCAATTCTCAATCAATCCATTATTGAAAGATAAAATTGAAAAAAAAATAGTTAAATAAAAGACACAAAAAATGACTCGAGTGAACGCATCAAACTCGTGCTTTGGGTAATAAGACCACGATAACCTTATAAAAAACAAATAAAAAAAATCACGAAACTTAATTTTAAATCAACAAAATTTTAAAGAATGAAATTGAAAAAAATATTAAAAAAACTTGAGTTAACTCATTAAATTCGCAACCTAATTAAGCTATAAAACCGAGAAAAAAAAACTATTAAAAGATAAAATTAAAGAAAAAAAAGTAAACCTTAAGAAAACAAATTAAAAGCAAAATACATAAATAAATAAAGCACTATTGAACAGTGCTCTTTGAGGAGGGGAACCTCAATTAGTTTCTGTTAATAATAAAGAGGTCTTTTTATAAAAAAATTCTAATTTAAATTTAACGAGGAAATCAAAGATAGATTTGGGAGTGTATTAATTTCCTCTTCTCCCTCCCCGTGTCGTTGGCCCCAAATCAATTTTTTGCATCCAAACTTCATAAATACTCCATGTCTATTCTATCTAGGTAGATAAAGCCGGAAAATATTGGGGAAAACCTTCACATCAATTTGGCATCCATGTTCTTTAATTTGCAGCGCGCGGTGCATACTTTCTTCCTCGTCAATTAGCTTACATGACGTAATAAAAAGATATAAGCATTGCCTAACAATCTAAAATTTCACATCATTGCTTTTTTCCGGTGAACTGGATCACAATTTTTGTTAATAATAGTGAATCAAAGTTTTAGGTTTACGTACTAACAAGATGATGGTAAAACCCCTAATCTGTCTCCAGGTAAAAACGACTCGAGCCCCCTTTCTACCACAGCGATCTGCAACTGCGAAGGCAAAAGGGACTTGACGTACAGTACAGTGGCCATCAGTACATGGTATATCCTTAACAAGAACACACCACCACAGGAACATAGAAAAGAATCTGAAGCCGGCGTATCATCTTCAAATTAAAGAACCATAACTTTTACATTAATCAGCTGCAGTCAAAACAGAGGATCTCCAACACAACAATGAGAATTTCATGCTATTCTTTTCTAATCCCTAACCTCTTCTGTACAATACAACGATGAGATTTTCTATATAGGATAAAACATGTTGTTTTGATAAGGGTCTGTCAATCATTCTTATCATTTCTTATGAATATGAACCTTTAAGTTCTATTGTTAATTGAATCAGTTTGAACATGTAAATGGAAAAGCTTTCTTGTTCATGCGACCTCAAAGCTGTTTATGTGGCAAAACTGGTGTTTTGTTTTTTTGGCAAAAACAACCCTATTTCAAGAATTAAGCATAAAACAACCCTATTTTCAAGAATTAAGATTTCAAACTACGTACCCTAATCTTTATTAGCCATTCACTTTATGCCTAACATTTTGCAATCATACACTTCTTCGATTATCACAGCAAAAAAAAAATTAAGAAAAAACAACACACGTGCTATATATGTTTTGCTTAGAAATTACCTTCTTGATGAAAAATGGAGTCGTCGTCCACATGCAAAGTCGAACAGCTAGTCGTGGGCTCCGTTCTTCGCTGAATATATATATATATATAACAACTTGTTGCTATTATAAATGCACTTATACTTTTCAAAGTTGTCTTATTCGATAATACAAAGGTGTGGACATCTCGTCTTGTGCGCATGTGAACTTTCAAGGTCAGTTCCCTTCCAAAGCTGCTAATATCATGCATGGCGCCTATAAATAAGAGTGGCAGCGAAGAGGCAATGATAAACACAAATATTTCAAACATGAAAGCCTTTCTTGTGATCATATGCATTCTCTTAGCAACCATCGTCTTCTCTCCCTCAATATCCACTTGCACTGCGAAAGGTGAAAAACCTGTTTCAGTTTGCTTTTATTTAATTTAAGATAATTAAGCAGCTCATATGTGTGTTCTGTGTTTGTGTATGATCTTGCATGCATATATTTTAGGACCATGACTTAATTAATGCTATAAATTAATTAAGATGCTAGCTGTTTGTTATCGCAGAGCATTTATTTATTTCTTTTTCGTCGAACAATATAAATGTTTGCAGATCCAGGCACGGGATTTGCCCCCGCCAATTCAGGATCTCCATGCGGTGCTAATAAAGCAAATTGCCTCCCTAAGTCAAATCCAGGACGGAATAAACCAAAAAAACGTTGTGAATCTCCTGTGGAGCAAACTGACTGTGACCCAAATTGAAGATTGAAGGCGAGCAAAGTTGTATGCGTTTTTAAGAGTGACAACAACTAGTCATGTTACATATATATGTGTGTGTGTGTGTTATATATTTTGATTCGAGAACTATATATTTATGTAAGAAAAATAAATTAACTTCAGTTCCCAGTACATGGTGACAACAACTTGCATCATGATCAGGTTTTGATTTTTCTTGGTTTTGATTCCATGAAGTTGTGTAATCTTTGTTGAGGTTTATGCAAAATAAATAAAGAGCTTAATTGGTCTAGCTGTCTTCTCTTTTATGATGCTCATATGCCTTAATTTGCTCATATATATATATATTATGTTAGGACTAAAAAATTAATATTATGAACTGAATATTAATTTTTGTCTGGAGTGTCGCGATTAACTTTATATCAACAAATAAAAAGCTGGCCTTTAATTAATGCTATCTCATCATAAACCCATAAGTACAAATATTTAAATATAGGCTCGCGTGAAAAACCACAGTGCTAGAGAGAGTATGGGATTTTTATTATTTATTTTTAATTAGAAACTGGCCACTAAAATCAACAGCGCAGAAACCATGAACTGATTTTACTCCGGCTGCTCTTGTCATAGCAGCTTGTTCTTGTTTTTGGTGTTAATAATACGATCCCTGATCACTTACCAAAGAAAACTGTGAGCTAATTAATAAATCCCGTTTCTAAAATTAGTTGACATATATATTTCCAATAAATCAGGGACAGATCTAAATTTCAAAAACTAAATGGCATATGCAACTACTCTTGGAGTATTGGAGAGATTTTCGATATGGCCCAATAACTACAAATTAAATTAAAAACTAAAAAAAGCAAAGAGAAGCTTGTGACAAGGAAGATTTATGTTAACGATCAAAAGAACATACTTAAGAGAATATTCTGTCTGTGCAATTCCGGCCTTGAGATGTTACACACACACACACACACACACACTGAAAAATTGTTCATTCCTGCAGGTTCGTTTCTTGAAGTCAAATGTCATGTCTTCCACATTGAATAAATGATGGATTAGCATTGAATGTCCACTGGAACTGCACTAGGAAATACTTTTAATTTTTTAATTGTAATCTGAACGGAAATTTATTTTATTCTCTTAAAAATATTTCTACTTATTAACGAAAAGGTTAATACTAATTTTTTATTAATTTCCAATGGATTTCTGATAAAAATATACTTCTTAAATAACTAGTTTTGAAAACCAAATTAAAACTGAAAAATAATTTCTTAATCAAATGTATTTTTTAAAATTTTTTGTAAGAGATTCCATTAATTTAATTAAAAAAAATGAAAAGGGGGGATAATTTCGAATGTTGTAGGAGATTGAAACAGGAAATGTAAAAAGAAAAAGAAAAAGATGATAAAATAAAGAAAAAAGATAATGCTATGATTTACATTAAAAGAGAAAAACATAAGGAATTATTAATTTTGTATCCTGAGCAGTATGTGTATTAGCTTATTTATATGTCATTAAGCTATACACCTAAATAGAAAATATAATATTCATAGTCTCTAAATTAATAGTGTAGGAATAATTACGACTACGTACCTAAACACAAACATTGGTTGAATTAGTTTGTATTGTTTGATAATAAAATAAGGGTTGCACACAAAATAGTAGCTGATGGACTTTAATATCGAGGTAGATGATTGACTGTTACATGTCAAGGTTTTTTTTTATTAATATAGATGTTCGGGTTAGTTTACACGCATCTCGTTTAATTATATGAATTCTGAAGTTAATCATTATATAAATCTTTAATGATTTTAAAATTTATAAGACTCGAACTAATAATTTTTAAAAACTCAATTGAAAAACAACATCATAATTGTAAAGTTCTTTCTTTACCTGAGTACATACAGTATGGCATCACACCAGCAAAGAGATGGGTTTTAAGAGCCGAAGTTGCTTTGCAAAATATGTGATAATATATGGTAAGGTCCACACCTTCTACTTCTGGCTTAACAAAGGTTCAATGTTCGATGGATCCTTCCCCTTCTTTAATAAGGAATTGACTTGGAGCCAACGCAGCCAGGAAGGAGCCAACGAGTGTCCGAAGAAAAAATGTCTTAAAATAAACCATTTTAGACCAAGTTGTCCTGTTTCAAGTCAAAAATGGTCCGGAAGAGCAATGCCAAGACTTTAAATACAAGACAGAATTGTATTGTTGGCTGTCGGCTGGAGGCGCCCCGGTTTTCAAGTCAAGGATGAGGGGCTACACTGGCTCCTTTCGTAAGGAGGCTTTTTTTTATCTATTTATTTATTTATTTTATTAGCTCAAATACTTCTAGGAGGATTTGAACCCGTTTTGCAGGTGCAAGGAACTTATTACCACTAAGGCCCATTGGTTTTATAAACTATTCATTAACTTGTTTTCTTTTTAGTTACTTAGGCTTGCTAGTTTGAATACGACTTTTTTTTTATCGGAAGTTTAGTAGTTTTATAATGTTTTCACCAAGAAAATTCCCTTTTTTATTTACAGAAAAAGCATGTTTTATTTCCTATTCTTGATTTCTTTTAATAATTTGTTTTGGGGAGAAATGCATCTTATATTTTCAAAAAAAATTAAAAAAAAAAAAAGAAAACCTGAAAAAAATAAGAAGGAAAGTTGGAAAGGATTGGACAAGCTAGACGCAGGGGCCTTTGCTATAAATGGTTACTTGAATTTATATGAAAAAAATCTCAGTTGAAAAAAAGGAAGCTTTCAAACAAGAAATAACTTGAGTTAATTTGAATTTATTTATCAAACTTGTAATTTTATAAAAATTAAATTAAAATAAATTATAAAATTTAATTTTTAATCATTCCATTATTGAAGGATAAAATTAAAAAAAAATAGTTCAATAAAAAAATAAAAAATAACTTAAGTGAACTCATCAAACTCGTGACTTGGATAATAAGATCATAATAACCTTATAGAAAAAAAAATCAAGAAACTTAATTTCAAATCAACAAAATGTTAAATAATAAAATTAAAAAATAAAAAATAAAAAAAACTAAGTTAACTTATTAAATTCACAACCTAAGCTATAAAACCGATATAAAAAAACCCATTAAAAGATAAAATTAAAGAAGATAACTAAACCTTAAAAAAACAAAAAGCAAAATAAATAAATAAAGCACTATTGAACAGTAATCTTTGAGGAGGGGAACCTCAATTAGTTTCTGTTAATAATAAAGAGGTATTTTTATAAAAACTTCTAATTTTAATTTAACGAGGAAATCAAAGATAGATTTGGGAGTGTATTTCCTCTTCTCCCTCCCCGTGTCGTTGGCCTGCATGTTCTTTAATTTGCAGCGGTGCATACTTTCTTCCTCGTCAATTAGCTTACATGACGTAATGAAAAGATATAAGCATTAATTGCCAGTTTTTATGAATATGAACTTCTAAGTTCTATTGTTAATTGAATTAGTTTGAACATGTAAATGGAAAAGCTTTCTTGGTCATGCGACCCTCAACGCTGTTTATGTTGCAAAATTGGTGTTTTAATAAAAATATTCTTTATTAAATTGTTAATGTTAATTTAACATTCCTGCAGGTTCGTTTCTGAAAAATTGTTCATTCCTGCAGGTTCGTTTCTTGAAGTCAAATATATATCATGTCTTCCAAATTGAAAAAGTGAATGTTAATTTTATATAATGTTTTATTTATTTCCAATGGATTTCTGATAAAAATATACTTTTTAAATAACTAGTTTTGAAACCCAAATTAAAACTGAAAAAATAATTTCTTAATCAAAAGTTTTTTTTTTTTTTTTGTAAGAGATTCCATTTTAATGAAAAAAATGAAAGGGGGGTGGTAATTTCGAATGTTGTAGGAGATTGAATCAGGAAACGTAAAAAAAAAGATGATAAAATAAAGAAAAAAGATAATGCTATGATTTACATTACAAGAGAAAAACACAAGGAACTGTTAATTTTGTATCTTGAGCAGTATGTGTACCAGGTTATTTATACGTAAGTAAGCTATACACCTAACTAGAAAATAGAATATTCATAGTTTCTAAATTAATAGTGTAGGAATAATTAGAACCACGTACCCAAACATAAACACTGGTTAAATTAGTTTGTATTGCTGGTGTAGTAGGTTTGATGATAAAATAATTAAGGGTTATGGACAAAATAATAGCAGATGGGATTTAATTTCAAGGTATACGCTACATGTCAAGGTTCTTTCTTCACCTTATTACATGCGGTACTGTGGCATCACACCAGCAAAGTGATGGGTTTTAAGAGCCGAATATGCTTTGCAAGATTGAGATTGAGAGTCTAGTTTTGTATTGTTTAATAGAATTATTAAAATTAATCTTGATTTTATATCTATAATGACAATTAACAACACTTTTATTAAAAGATAGAGAAATCAAGTTCCAAGTATCTGTCTTTTACAAAACAAAAAGTTCATCATCCATACTAAATTTTACAGAAGCGAAAGGTAAAATATTACTCTAAAAAAAAATTTCTTTAGCGAAAGACAAAATACCAAAACAGTTGAATCCGCAAAAATTGTGTTTGAAATTAAACATATCGTTTTATAAAACCAGCTCTGATACTATGTTAAAACAATTCAACCACACAAAAATAAATACGAACATTAAAAAAAAGAATGCTAAAATTCTCCTCAATTCATTTATCTAAAAGTTTTTTCTTTAACATAAATACAAAATACTTACATATAAATTAAACTAAAAATATTATTCTATCTTTAATAAATAAAATAAAATAAAAATATTATTTAACAGTAATGTCCACACCTTCTACTTCTGGCTTAACAAAAGTTCAATGTTCGAAGGAGCCTTCCCCTTCTTTAACAAAGACTTGACATGGAGCCAACGCAGCCTGGAAGGATCCAGCGAGTGTCCAAAGAAAGAATGTCTTAAAATAAACCATTTGAGACCAAGTTGTCCTGTTTCAAGTCAAAAAGGGTCCAGAAGAGCAATGCCAAACACTTTAATGCAAGATAGAATTGTATCGTTGGCTGTCGGCTGGAGGAGGCCCGATTTTCAAGTCAAGTAAGGAGGCTTTTTTTTTTAATCTATTTATTTATTTATTTTTTAAGCTCAAATACTTCTTGGAGGAGTTGATCCCGTTTTGCAGGTGCAAGGAACTTATTACCACTGAACCAAAGGCCCATTGGTTTTATAAACTGTTATTGATATTTTGATATTCTTGATATTTTGATAATGAAGCATCGACTTCGCCGAATCCATAGTCACCAATCTTACAATGACTTGGTATTAACATCATAACCTTAGTTGTCCCTCCTTTGGGAACTAAATATCCAACCATATCATTGCTATGATCATAAGAACTAAGTACAATGACTTGGTATTTTCTTTGTCAGTTTTTTATGAATATGAACTTTAAGTTCTATTGTTAATTGAATCAGTTTGAACCTGTAAATGGAAAAGCTTTCTTGTTCATGCGATCCTCAAAGCTGTTTATGTGGCAAAACTGGTGTTTGGTTTTTTTTTTTTGTGGCAAAAACAACCCTATTTCAAGAATTAAGCATAAAACAACCCTATTTTCAAGAATTAATTAAGATTTCAAACTACGTACCCTAATCTTTATTAGCCATTCACTTTATGCCTAACATTTTGCAATCATACACTTCTTCGATTATCACAGCAAAAAAAAAAAAATTAAGAAAAAACAACACACGTGCTATATATGTTTTGCTTAGAAATTACCTTCTTGATGAAAAATGGAGTCGTCGTCCACATGCAAAGTCGACCAGCTAGTCTTGGGCTTCATTCTTCGCTGAATATCTTATATATATATAACAACTTGTTGCTACTATACATGCACTTATACTTAAAAAAAAAGTTGTCTTATTCAATAATACAAAGGAGTGGGACACGGTGATCAATTAATAATGTCGTCTTGTGCACATGTGAACTTTCAAGGTCAGTTCCCTTCCAAAGCTGCTAATATCATGCATGGCGCCTATAAATAAGAGTGGCAGCGAAGAGGCAATGATAAACACAAATATTTCAAACATGAAAGCCTTTCTTGTGATCATATGCATTCTCTTAGCAACCATCGTCTTCTCTCCCTCATCCACTTGCACTGCGCGAGAATTACTGGGCGGGAAAGGTGAAAAACCTGTTTCTGTTTGCTTTTATTTAATTTAAGATAATTAAGCAGCTCATATGTGTGTTCTCTGTTTGTGTATGATCTTGCATGCATACATTTTAGGACCATGACTTAATTAATGCTATAAATTAATTAAGTTGCTAGCTGTTTGTTATCGCAGAGCATTTATTTATTTCTTTTTCGTCGAACAATATAAATGTTTGCAGATCCACACACGGGATGGCCCCCCGCCTCTTCAGGATCTCCATGCGGTGCTAATAAAAAAAAATGCCTCCCTAATCCAAATCCAGGACCGAATAAACCAAAAAAACGTCGTTGTGAATCTCCTATAGAGCAAAGTGACTGTGAGCCAAATTGAAGATTGAAGGCGAGCAAAGTTGCATGCGTTTTTAAGAGTGACAACAACTAGTCATGTTATATATATATGTGTGTGTGTGTGTGTGTGTGTGTGTGTGTGTGTGTTATATTTTGATTCCAGAACTATATATTTATGTAAGAAAAATAAATTAACTTCAGTTCCCAGTACATGGTGACAACAACTTGCATCATGATAAGGTTTTGATTTTTCTTGGTTTTGATTCCATGAAGTTGTGTAATCTTTGTTGAAGTTTATGCAAAATAAATAAAGAGCTTAATTAGTCTAGCTGTCTTCTCTTTTATGATGCTCATATGCCTTAATTTGCTCATATATATATATATATATATATATATATGTTAGGACTAAAAAATTAATATTATGAACTGAATATTAATTTTTGTCTGGAGTGTTGCGATTAACTTTATATCAACAAATAAAAAGCTGGCCTTTAATTAATGCTATCTCATCATAAACCCATAAGTACAAATATTTTTTTTTTTTTTGGTTGAACATAAGTACAAATATTTAAATATAGGCTCGCGTGAAAAACCACAGTGCTAGAGAGAGTATGGGATTTTTTTTTTTTTTTAATTAGAAACTGGCCACTAAAATCAACAGCGCAGAAACCATGAACTGATTTTACTCCGGCTGCTCTTGTCATAGCAGCTTGTTCTTGTTTTTGGTGTTAATAATACGATCCCTGATCACTTACCAAAGAAAACTGTGAGCTAATTAATAAATCCCATTTCTAAAATTAGTTGACATACATATTTCCAATAAATCAGGGACAGATCTAAATTTCAAAAACCAAAAGGCATATGCAACTACTCTTGGAGTGTTGGAGAGATTTTCGATATGGCCAATCATAGTTTTGAAACCCGACCCGGTGGTCGACCCGGTCTAATGACCGGGTCACGGGTCAGATGGGTTGACCCGGATCAACCCAAAAAAAAAACCAACAAGCAAAAGGGGTATTGAATTCAAGTCTGGGCCTTAGATGTTTAAGAAAAATCAATACATTGACTTCTCAGTGGCGCTTAGAGCAAAGTGATCATGAAACATGTGTGGGCCATTCCCCAGCGTGGCTGATCTTTCATGTTCTCTTCCATAAGCATCTGGCTCATTCCCTAGCGCGCACACACACACAGAAGAAAGAAAAAAAAATAGAAAACCCAGAGAGCAAGAGAGAAATTAATTAACTTTTCTCTCCTAGCCACTGGTGACTTCATCTTCTCCAGCAACAGCACCTTGGTCACATACCAGCTCAGCCATTGTGATCTCAAACGTGAACAGTTTCCTTCTTCAACAGCAAGCAGCCTCTATCAACCGTGAGCTTCAATCACGCCAATAATAGCATGAGTTCATCCCCAAGCATCAACAACTTTGCTTTCAACTAAGAATCTCATCCCCAACATTGGTTTTGATTAAGATTAGCGGCAGCTCAGCCTCAGCCATATCTATCAACTGTGAGCCTCAATCACATGACCTTAGCGCATCTCTTTTCGTTCTCTTTCCTGTCCGTGAAGGTGGATCAAAGAAAGGCATCTTGCTTCTCTCCTTGAGATCCATTTTTCCGACTAATGACAGAGCCCCCCCGGCTAGGAGGCATTTATTCGTCTTCATCGTTTAAAATGATGTAGTTTAATGTGTCTGTATAAAAAAAAAAAAAAAGAGAGAGACCGGGTCTCAGCCGGGTTTACCCGGGTTGACCGGGTTTTTTCGGGTCAACTACCAGGCAGGTTTTTACTTATACTCGGACCGGTCCCAGGCCCGGGTCGGCCCGCCGGGCCGGTCCGGGTTTCAAAACTGTGGGCCCAATAACTACAAATTAAATTAAAAACTAAAAAAAGCAAAGAGAAGGTTGTGACAAGGAAGATTTATGTTAACGATCAATATTATAACATACTTAGGTGAATATTCTGTCTGTGCAATTCTAGCATTCATGAGATGTTAATAAAAAAAAAAAAAAGGGAAAAATACACCCGACCTTATCACTTGCGGTGTGGCATCACACCAGCGATGGGTTTTAAGAGCCGAATTTGCTTTGCAATATGTGATAATATATGGTAAGGTCCACACCTTCTACTTCTGGCTTAACAAAGGTTCAATGTTCGACGGACCCTTCCCCTTCTTTAACAAAGACTTGACATGGAGCCAACGCAGCCAGGAAGGATCCAGCGAGTGTCCAAAGAAAGAATGTTTTAAAATAAACCATTTGAGACCAAGTTGTCCTGTTTCAAGTCAAAAAGGGTCCAGAAGAGCAATGCCAAAGACTTTAATGCAAGATAGAATTGTATCGTTGCCTGTCGGCCGGAGGAGCCCCGATTTTCAAGTCAAGTAAGGAGGCTTTTTTTATCTATATATTTATTTATTTTTTAAGCTCAAATACTTCTTGGGGGAGTTGATCCCGTTTTGCAGGTGCAAGGAACTTATTACCACTGAACCAAAGGCCCATTGGTTTTATAAACTATTGATTAACTTGTTTTCTTTTTAGTTACTTAGGCTTACTAGTTTTTTTATCGGAAGTTTAGTAGTTTTATAATGATTTTCACCAAGAAAATTCCCTTTTTTACTTACAGAAAAAAGCATGTTTTATTTCCTATTCTTGAGTTCTTTTATAATAATTTGTTTTGAGGAGAAATTCATCTTATATTTTCAAAAAAATAAAAAAATAAAGAAAACCTAAAAAAAAAAAAGGAAAGTCGGAAAGGGTTGGACAAGCTAGACGCGGGGGCCTTTGCTTTTAATGGTTACTTGAATTTATATGAAAAAAATCTCAGTTGGCAAAAGGAAGCTTTTAATTAAGAAATTCCAGTTTTAATCAATTTACATCTTGTTTGGAAGTTCAATTTGAAAAAATGAAAATCTTTAAGGCAAATTGGCAATAACCGAGAAGCTGGATAGACATTTTCTGGATCCCCTCCCACTGGCTTACAAGCGTACAAGAAAAAAAGAGAGACGACTTGCCACTGGTAATTAATATGCAGCCTTGGTGTTTTTTATTTATTTATTATTTTATTCAATCAATTCATTATTTTCTCTTCTCTCTTTCTACTACTACTACTATTATTATTATTATTTAATCGGAACATCCCAATTAACAGGACAACACAGCAATTATGATATAGAAAAAACACGGTAATTTTTTTTTGCAAAATTCCACTGAAAATTTTACTAAAATTTTGGCAAAGTATGTCTTATTTCAAGAAGTTCTAAGTTATTGAAAAACAACCTGTTACACTTTTATTAACCATTATTCAATCAAGACCCAATCATTATGGGCCTCAATTCCAACAACCCACATCAATGCAACTACAATTTATCAAGCATTAATATAATAGAAATGAAATGTTAGATGGCACTAAATAAGTAAAAAAATATACGTGTAAAATATAAATACATAAAAGTATAGTTTAAGTTCATATATTCAATTTAAATGATATTATTACAAATCAAGTGATGACAATTTGTTAACATACAAAATACATAAACATTCACTTAAAACGACATAACAAAAGGATAGAAAGATTTAAAAATCACTCTTGTTGTGAGTGTGACAGACCTGAAACAAGTATAACATTGGATAATAAATATCATGAAAAACAATATTAACATTGGTAGTTAAGTAATTTATTCAAGATTAACATACATTCAAATTTATTTTACAATTCCCCACTTGATCCTTTTAGGATTTCTTTATCATGAATTCACTAACATTTTCCATTCCGCTCTTAATTTCCAGCCAATATCATGTATTAATACAGAAGGACAATTTCTCCAAGCAAGTGCCGATACCAATTCATTGGCATCATTAACTATCATTCACCGAATAGTCAAGCAATCTTTTTCTTCCCAAAAACCTTGGGATTGTAATGCTTGTCGCACGTGTGCGGCGTCACGGCGATCGCCCACCTACCTCATCATCAGGTGTGGAGTGTCTATCTTGGCAAATATAGGAAGACAAGGAATTCTTGTCTTTTATCAGTGGAAAAAATGGAATGGGAGTCGCCACCTAGTATTCTGGTCACTAGGAACCCTAACTGGTCTTAGAGATCAGGTACGGAGACTGATTGAGTAAAGAGAAGGTATTATCACCCCAAATACGTCCTACCTAAGGTAAGTTGCATTGTTTTATTGTCTGATAAAAATCTAAGGTCTTGTCATGTTTTTTAATTGTTGGTCCGTCTATGGTTCAAAAAAAGCCCTCCTCAGTAAGAAGGTTCTTATCTTATAGGGTAAAACCTAACTATGCTAATGTCAAATAAAAAAACTACCTTTTTAATATCGGGAGTATGTTTTACGTATAAATTCTTAATCCCGAATATTAAAAGAAAACAAAATTTTTTTTTTTTTTGTGTTTTTTGAAATATTGACTTAGTTCTCGTGACTTTAATAAACTGATTATTAAAGCCCAGATGCATGCTAAAACATATATATACTTTTTTGAAGTTTTCTTTGTTGTTTGAAAATACAATATGATTTTTTTGCTTTTTAAAGAGTTGGCCGTATGCATGAAAACAAAGACATGTTTTTTTTATGTTTTGACGAAAACCGGGTATTTTAATACCAGATTTGTATTTTTACGGTATAAAAATACAAACCAATATTAAGCAAAGTGGATAGAAAAACACAAATTTTCAAAAAATACTTTTTGATTTTTTTTCTTTTACTAGGCCGGACCCGGAATAAAATTGGGCTGGGACCGACCCCAAATAAAATACCAACTATCTTATATTGGGTTGGACTTGGCCCAGTGGCGTGGACTGAGTTGATGATCCAGCCCGGGCTGGTTACTGTTAACCAGGTAATTATTTTCTTGCTTGCAGAACGTGCACAGTGCACGATCTGCATGCAAGAAGAAAACCTAGAAACAGAGATGACGGGGAGAGAATTACCTGGCGGTGGCGCTATTGTCGCGGTGGATAGCGGCTGTGTTGTGGTGGCATGAAGTGTTTCCAGCGACGGAGAGAAAGGACCAGATAGATATTACAGTGTTTATCTTCTTCCTTGTCTATCTTCTATCCTTCCGTTCTTAATAGTCGATCGAGTCCCAACAGTACTTTGAAATATCCTCAGAAATGCTGATGTCAAGGATCCTTGACATCATTAGCCTTTATACCAGGAATAGCTAATCAAGTTTTAAGGAAATGCCGATATCGATGTAGCCCATCGATATCATTAACTACTCTTAACCTGAAATAGTTAATCAAGTTCAATATCCCCCCATTCCTCGGGGTGATCATGTCGATGTTAGTAAACCCTATTAACATCATTAGCCTCCCGTACTCGGGACCGACTAATCAAATCCAGAAAATGTCGATATCAATGGAATCCATTGATATCATTAACTATTTCTAACCGGAATAGTTAATCAAGTGTGTTTTTATTTCTCACCTGTTTCATTAGATGTTTCCTTTTTTGGCAACATTTATACATATAATCCAAAAAGTAAACAAACTTTCACTATTATGTATATTTAAAAAGGATATAGATGCAGGACACCTGATCATAATTTAATTCCTTCATCATTGATGATTTTTGTTCATAGTTTATTTTCTTTATTACCAATAATTCTTGTTCTGGCTGGCGACATTAATGAGGAAGGAAGAATAATGTTTTTGTCTCACTTGTACTTATACTCCCATTAGAATGTTTAGATCTTGTTTGGTTGCCCTTTAATACATTTTCTGGTTTTTTTATGTATTGTATCATTACTAAACTATTAATATATTTCAACAATTTTCTACTAAAATCTTATCTTGTAGAATTATTTGCCCAATTATCATCCATATATTTATTTCTACGTCTTGTGATTATATTTGACTCGATAGAATTCCCACTTAGTCATTTTAAATTCTAATTATAATTTGTTGGGGTTTTACATATATCAACTAGGAGTAAACTGTTGAATTCACGACCCGGATAATGAGGTCAAGATAACTACATAGAAATCAAATCAAAATAAATTATAAAATTCAAATCTCAATCAACCCAATACTAAATAATAAAATTGAAAAAGAAATTGATCAAAAAAGATTAAAAAAAACGACTTGAGTCAACTTGAATTTACCTACCAAACTCGCAATTCAATTTACATGACTAAGATAACTCTACAGAAATCAAATCAAAATAAATTATAAAGTTCAATTCTTAATCAATCCATTAATGAAGGATAAAATTAAAAAAAATAGCTAAATAAAAGACACAAAAAATGACTCTAGTGAACCCATCAAACTCGTGACTTGGGTAATAAGACCACGATAACCTTATAGAAAGCAAACAAAAAAAATCACGAAACTTAATTCCAAATCAACAAAATATTAAATGATGAAATTAAAAAAAAACCTGAGTTAACTCATTAAATTCGCAACATAATTAAGCTATAAAACCGAGATAAAAAAAAACTCATTAAAAGATAAAATTAAATAAAAAAAACTAAACCTTAGAAAAGCAAAAAGCAAAATACATAAATAAATAAAGCACTATTGAACAGTGCTCTTTGAGGAGGGGAACCTCAATTAGTTTCTGTTAATAATAAAGAGGTCTTTTTATAAAAAAATTCTAATTTAAATTTAACGAGGAAATCAAAGATAGATTTGGGAGTGTATTAATTTCCTCTTCTCCCTCCCCGTGTCGTTGGCCCCAAATCAATTTTTTGCATCCAAACTTCATAAATACTCCATGTCTATTCTATCTAGGTAGATAAAGCCGGAAAATATTGGGGAAAACCTTCACATCAATTTGGCATCCATGTTCTTTAATTTGCAGCGCGCGGTGCATACTTTCTTCCTCGTCAATTAGCTTACATGACGTAATAAAAAGATATAAGCATTGCCTAACAATCTAAAATTTCACATCATTGCTTTTTTCCGGTGAACTGGATCACAATTTTTGTTAATAATAGTGAATCAAAGTTTTAGGTTTACGTACTAACAAGATGATGGTAAAACCCCTAATCTGTCTCCAGGTAAAAACGACTCGAGCCCCCTTTCTACCACAGCGATCTGCAACTGCGAAGGCAAAAGGGACTTGACGTACAGTACAGTGGCCATCAGTACATGGTATATCCTTAACAAGAACACACCACCACAGGAACATAGAAAAGAATCTGAAGCCGGCGTATCATCTTCAAATTAAAGAACCATAACTTTTACATTAATCAGCTGCAGTCAAAACAGAGGATCTCCAACACAACAATGAGAATTTCATGCTATTCTTTTCTAATCCCTAACCTCTTCTGTACAATACAACGATGAGATTTTCTATATAGGATAAAACATGTTGTTTTGATAAGGGTCTGTCAATCATTCTTATCATTTCTTATGAATATGAACCTTTAAGTTCTATTGTTAATTGAATCAGTTTGAACATGTAAATGGAAAAGCTTTCTTGTTCATGCGACCTCAAAGCTGTTTATGTGGCAAAACTGGTGTTTTGTTTTTTTGGCAAAAACAACCCTATTTCAAGAATTAAGCATAAAACAACCCTATTTTCAAGAATTAAGATTTCAAACTACGTACCCTAATCTTTATTAGCCATTCACTTTATGCCTAACATTTTGCAATCATACACTTCTTCGATTATCACAGCAAAAAAAAAATTAAGAAAAAACAACACACGTGCTATATATGTTTTGCTTAGAAATTACCTTCTTGATGAAAAATGGAGTCGTCGTCCACATGCAAAGTCGAACAGCTAGTCGTGGGCTCCGTTCTTCGCTGAATATATATATATATAACAACTTGTTGCTATTATAAATGCACTTATACTTTTCAAAGTTGTCTTATTAATTAAGTAATATTCTAAAAGGCTTTAGAGTGGGAAAGCATTGTAGCTTCCCCACGCATTTCACTTATTAATATATTATATTATTATAATTATTATATTATAATTATAATTATAATTATATTATATTATAGAACTGTCTTTTTTTTTAATGGATTTTTTTGTTAGATTTAGTTTGTTAATGTTAAATTTTTTTATATAGTTATCAAATTTTCATGATATGGATCTCGGGTTTGATGGGTTAACCTGATTTGACAAGTTAACCCGGATTTTTTTTAATTAATTTTTTTAATTTAGTTTAGTTTGTTAATGTTAAATTTCTTTCTATTTAATTATCAGACTTTCATGACACGTATCTTAGGCTTGACGGGTTAACTTGGTTTGATGAGTTAACCCAGTTAATTCTGGTTAAACCCGTCAAATTTTTTTTCTATTTAGTTATCAAACTTTCATGACGTGAATCCCAGGTTTTACGGGATAACCTTGTTTAAAGGGTTAACCCAATTAATTCAATTTTTTTTTTCATTAGTTTTTTTTCTTCTTGTTGGTTTTTTTCTTTGTTTTTTTCTTTTTAATTAATCTATTTAATTATCATACTTTTATGACACGACCTTATAGCCAGACCCACATCCAATATTCTTGGGTCCGGTGTTGCAGCTAGGCTCACTTAAACTTGGGTCATGCAAGTTTAATGTTATTATTAATATTATAAATATTACTCTTAGGTCATGCGTTGCAGCCAAACCCAAGACTCTTGGGTATAGTTTTTCAGAAAAACCCAAAACTTTTAAATCTTTTTTTTTTAATATTTTTTATGCAAAAAAATGACCTGCGATATCGCGCGGGTCATGTAACTAGTAATACTCTAAAAGGCATGGGGAAGCACTGTAGCTTCCCCACACCTTACACTTATTAATATATTATATTATTATAATTATTATATTATATTATATTATTGTTATTACTATCCTTTCACTTATTAAAATATTATATTATTATAATTATTATATTATATTATAGAACTGTCTTATTTTTTTTTTTGTTTTTTTATTGAATTTTTTGTTTGATTTAATTTGTTAATGTTAAATTTTTTTATTTAGTTATCAGATTTTCATGATACGGATCCCGGGTTTGATGGGTTAACCTGATTTGACGAGTTAACCCGGATTTTTTTTTCTTTTTAATTAATTTTTTTCGTTTAGTTTAGTTTGTTGATGTTAAATTTTTTTTTTTTAATTATCAGACTATCATGACATGTATCCTGGGCTTGACGGGTTAACCTGGTTTGAAGGGTTAACCCAATTAATTCAGATTTTTTTTTCTTTTTCTTCATTAGTTTTTTTCTTCCTGTTGGTTTTTTTTCTTTGTTTTTTTCTTTTTAATTAATCTATTTAATTATTATATTTTTATGACACGACCTTATAGCCAGACCCACATCTAATATTCTTGGGTTCGGTGTTGCAGCCAGGCTCACTTAAACTTGGGTCATGCAAGTTTAATGTTATTATTAATATAATTATAAATATTACTCTTAGGTCAGGCGTTGCAACCAAACTCAAGACTCTTGGGTATAGCTTTGCAGAAAAACCCAAAACTTTTAAATCTTAGTTTTTTTATATATTTTTTATGCAAAAAAAATGACCCGCGGCATCGCGCGGGTCATGTAACTAGTAATACTCTAAAAGGCGTGGGGAAAGCACTATAGCTTCCCCACGCCTTTCACTTATTAATATATTATATTATTATAATTATTATATTATTATTATTATTATTATTATTATTATTATTACTATCCTTTCACTTATTAATATATTATATTATTATATTATATTATAGAACTGTCTTTATTTTTTTTTGTTTTTAATTTTTTTGTTTTTTTAATGAATATTTTTGTTTTATTTAATTTGTTAATGTTAAATTTTTTTTATTTAATTATCAGATTTTCATGATACGGATCCTGGGTTTGATGGGTTAACCTGATTTGACGAGTTAACCCGGATTTTTTTTCTTTTTAATTAATTTTTTTCGTTTAGTTTAGTTTGTTGATGTTAAATTTCTTTCTATTTAATTATCAGACTTTCATGACACGTATCCTGAGCTTGACAGGTTAACTTGGTTTGATGGGTTAACCCAATTAAATTTGGGTAAACTCGTCAATTTTTTTTCTATTTAGTTATCAAACTTTCATGACGCGAATCCCAGGTTTTATGGGTTAACCTGTTTTGAAGGGTTAACCCAATTAATTCAGATTTTTTTTTCTTTTTCTTCATTAGTTTTTTCCTTCATGTTGGTTTTTTTATTTGTTTTTTTCTTTTTAATTAATCTATTTAATTATCATACTTTTATGACACGACCTTATAGCCAGACCCACATCCAATATTCTTGAGTCCGGTGTTGCAGCCAGGCTCACTTAAACTTGGGTCATGCAAGTTTAATATTATTATTAATATTATAAATATTACTCTTAGATCAGGCGTTGCAGTCAAACTCAAGACTCTTGGGTATAGTTTTGTAGAAAAACCCAAGACTTTTAAATTTTAGTTTTTTTTATATTTTTTATGTAAAAAAAAAAATAACTCATAGTATCGCGCGGGTTATGTAACTAGTTCATTGATACAAAGGAGTGGACACGGTGATCAATTCATAATCTCGTCTTGTAATGGGTTTTAAGAGTCGAATTTGCTTTGCAATATGTGATAACATATGGTAAGGTCCACACCTTCTACTTCTGGCTTAACAAAGGTTCAATGTTCGATGGATCCTTCCCCTTCTTTAATAAGGAATTGACTTGGAGCCAACGCAGCCAGGAAGGAGCCAACGAGTGTCCGAAGAAAAAATGTCTTAAAATAAACCATTTTAGACCAAGTTGTCCTGTTTCAAGTCAAAAATGGTCCGGAAGAGCAATGCCAAGACTTTAAATACAAGACAGAATTGTATTGTTGGCTGTCGGCTGGAGGCGCCCCGGTTTTCAAGTCAAGGATGAGGGGCTACACTGGCTCCTCTTTCGTAAGGAGGCTTTTTTTATCTATTTATTTATTTATTTTATTAGCTCAAATACTTCTAGGAGGATTTGAACCCGTTTTGCAGGTGCAAGGAACTTATTACCACTAAGGCCCATTGGTTTTATAAACTATTAATTAACTTGTTTTCTTTTTAGTTACTTGGGCTTACTAGTTTAAATACGACTTTTTTTTTATCGGAAGTTTAGTAGTTTTATAATGATTTTCACCAAGAAAATTCCCTTTTTTATTTACAGAAAAAACATGTTTTATTTCCTATTCTTGATTTCTTTTAATAATTTGTTTTGAGGAGAAATGCATCTTTTATTTTCAAAAAAATAAAAAAAATAAAGAAAACCTAATTTATGTGAAAAAAATCTCGGTTGGCAAAGGAAGCTTTTAAGAAATTCCATTGGTGAATTATACTTCAGGAAAACCCCTCTGATCATTTCTAAACTGTGACCACAATTTTGTCTTCCTCTAGATGTTTTTATAAATTTCAGTAAAACATTTAGCAGCGCAGCCCTAGTAATCTGCCCGCCAGGAGCTAATTTGACACTCTTGCTTTTTTTCAAGAACCGAGCAAGTTGCAAGAACCGAGCAAGTTGCAAGAACACTGTCGTCTTGCAGAATAATGGGCCAAAAAAGGAAAGCTGACAGGAATCTTACTGTTTGCAATTAGTGATTTTATAATTACTGTGAAAATTTGAGTCGCACAATCAAGCTGTCTATAAATAGTACTAATCACAATTTTGATTTCCGTCTCACCCGAGTGCTATAGCACCTTAATTTCATTCAGCGTCCACTGTTTTGAATCCCGAAAGAGAAAATGGGATGTTTACTACGGTTCACTCAGTCTGTGTCTTTAATTTTGTTTCTCTTGCATTTTAATCCAACAGTTTCGTCATCCTTGTCTTCAAACTTCTCCTCTTCAACTCAATTGTGTGCCCGTGACCAAAGTATTCATCTGCTCCAATTCAAAGAATCTTTTTTCATTGATCCTTCTGCTTCTTTTGAGGATTGTGAAAATCCCAAGACAGAGTCATGGATAGAGGGCACAGATTGCTGCTTGTGGGATGGGGTGACTTGCGACATCAAGAGTGGGCAAGTCATTGGGCTTGACCTTGCCTGCAGCATGCTTTATGGCGCTCTCCATTCCAATAGCACTCTCTTCTCCCTTCATCATCTTCAAAAGCTCGACCTCTCTTACAATGATTTCAATCTCTCTCATATTTCATCTCAGTTTGGCCACTTTTCCAATTTGACACATCTTAACCTAAACTACTCGGGTTTTACTGGCCTAGTTCCATCACAAATCTCTCATCTGTCCAAACTGGTTTCACTTGATCTCTCTTATAATAACAAACTGGCACTAGAACCAATTCCTTTTAACAAGCTTGTTCAAAACCTAACCAAGCTAAGAGAACTTCATTTGAGCGAGGTAGACATGTCAATGGTTGTACCCAGTTTCTTGATGAACCTTTCTTCTCCTTTGTCATCACTCCAACTCGTTAGATGTGGATTGCAAGGGAAATTACCAAGTAACGCTCATGGGCTATCAAACTTGCAGCTGCTTGATTTATCGGAGAACATAGACCTTACTGGCTCTTTTCCACCATTCAATGTGAGTAATGCTCTTTCATACTTGGATCTATCAATGACGGGGATTTCAATCCATCTAGAACATGATCCAGTTAATAATTTGAAGTCGGTGAAGCAATTGTATCTTAGACAATGCAATTTTACTGGCTCAAATCTACCACGGCTTGGCAACCTCACACAACTCACTGTGTTGGACATTTCATATAACAACTTGAGTGGTCACATCCCTTTCTCTATAGGAAAACTTAAGCACCTCCAGACCTTGAATCTCGGATTCAACAATTTTACAGGTCCGGTTCCATCTGATTTTGAGCAGCTCACTGAGTTGGATTCACTTGATCTCTCTGGGAACTCTTACCTGACACTAGATTCATCTTCTCTTAACAAGCTTGTTCAAAACCGAACCAAGTTAAGAAAACTCCTTTTGCGGTGGGTAAATATGTCTTTGGTTGTACCCAATTCCTTGAAGAATTTGTCGTCTTCTTTGTCAATTCTTTCTTTCGGGAATTGTGGGCTGCGAGGGGAATTCCCAGCTAACATCTTTCTCCTACCTAACCTTGAATTTCTCAATTTGGGGGGTAACGTAGGCCTCACAGGTTCTTTTCCTTCCTCCAATGTGAGCAGTTCCCTCGAGGACTTGGCTCTTTTTGATACGAAAATCTCAATTTCTATCGACAATGACTTTATCAATAATCTAAAGTCGTTGAAAAATCTGTATCTCAGTAACTGTAACATTAGCAAAAGATCAAATCTAGCCCTACTTGGTAACCTCACACAGCTTACTGCATTAGATCTCTCATTTAATAATTTGAGTGGCCGCATCCCGTCATCTCTTGCAAACCTTGTGAATCTCAATTTGTTGGATCTTAGTTCCAATAATTTCAAGGGTCAGATTCCAGATTTTTTGGGTAGCCTGACACAACTTCAACGTTTATTTTTATCAGATAATCAATTGCTAGGCCCTATCTCTCCTCAAATAAGTAGCCTTTCAAATCTAATAGCTCTCATGTTATCTGATAACTTGTTCACAGGCACAATACCGTCCTTTTTGTTTTCTCGTCCCTCTCTGCAGTATTTGGACCTCCGTAGTAACTTATTCACTGGGAATTTAAGTGAATTCCAGTACAATTCATTAATATTGCTTGATTTGAGCAATAACCACTTGCATGGCCCAATTCCAAGTTCAGTTTTCAATCAAGAGAACTTGATGGTCCTTAAACTTGCATCCAACAACAAGTTCACAGGAGAGATTTCTTCTTCTGCTTGTAAGCTGACAGCCCTACAAGTCCTTGACTTGTCCAACAACAGCTTGAGTGGTTTTATACCACAATGTCTGGGGAACTTTAGCGACAGTCTCTCAGTGTTGCATCTTGGCATGAATGATCTCCAAGGCACAATCCTTTCAAGGTTTTTGGTGGGGAATAACTTGAGATATCTCAATCTCAATGGCAACGAATTGGAAGGGGAAATACCACCATCTATGATCAACTGTACACAATTGGAGGTTCTTGATCTTGGCTTCAATAAGATAAAAGGCAAGTTCCCCTACTTTCTGGATACGCTTCAAGAGCTACAGGTTCTTGTTCTAAAATCCAACGAACTCCATGGGTTTGTGAAAGGTCCGACGACCAACTACGCCTTTTCAAAACTAAGGATTTTTGACATCTCCAGCAATAATTTTAGTGGACCATTGCCAACTGGGTATTTCAATGGTCTGGAAGCAATGAAGACCTTGGATCAAGATATGATTTACATGAAGGTTAGAAACATCAGTTATGATTATTCTGTAAAACTGACGTGGAAAGGGCTGGAAATTGAGTTTGTGAAAATTAGAAGTACCCTCGCATTCATTGATTTGTCGCACAACAGTTTTATTGGAGAGATACCAGAGTCGATTGGAAAGCTTAATGCACTTCAACAGCTAAACTTCTCTCACAACTCCCTTACAGGATATATTCAACCTTCATTGGGGAATTTGGCCAATCTGGAATCGTTAGATCTCTCTTCAAATTTGCTTACGGGAAGGATTCCGATGCAGTTGGCAGATCTTACATTTCTTAGTGTCCTAAACCTTTCACATAACCAGCTAGAGGGACCCATACCTAAAGGAAAGCAGTTCAACACGTTCAATAAGGGCTCATTCGAAGGAAACTCGGGCTTGTGTGGATTTCAAATCTCAAAGGAATGCAATAGTGGTGAGACACAACAACCACCACCATCAAACTCCGAAGAAGGAGATGATTCATCACTGTTTGGAGATGGATTTGGATGGAAAGCAGTTGTGATGGGGTATGGATGTGGATTTGTGCTTGGAGCTACAGTGGGATACATAGTGTTTAGAACAAGAAAACCGGCATGGTTTGTGAGGATGGTCGAAGTTCAATGGAATCTGAAAACAAAAGGAAGAAAGAAGAAAGCTCACAGAAACGGTGCAAGAAGAAACTAACCGTTGAAGCAGGTATTTTCAGGTAATTTATTCAAGCGTCTGATGTATTTTCAAGATGTCAGATATATATATATAGTGAAGTTTCTATAATGTTTTTTTTCTCTTGCATTGAACTTTTTTTTTTAACAGCAGAACAGGCTATTCATTCAACCACTAGGGAAATCTTTTACAAGAATACAACGAAGTTCATCTGGGTGGTTGTAAACCCAGTCAAGTAGACATTTGAAACATATAGTCGCTCTGGCTTTCCACTCTGCGGCAACATTTGCACTTCTACCCACCCGAGCTACTGTCACAAATTGATAGCGTGGAGCACTTGTTTCTCATCATCAGTTTATACAATCACTTGGCAAGTTGAAGACTGACTACCCAACGCAAAATTCTACCTTATGTGATGCATCGCCAATAATTATAGCTGTGATTTTCTACCATGCGAATAACATTAGAATGGAAGATTCAAAGTGTTGGACCCATCTTCCACTCTACATCTGTTTTACTCTTCTGGTGTTAGGTTTTTTCTTTCTTTCCCTCCTTTTTCAATGGTTTTCCTGCAATGATGAGTGTTGATAATGTGAAAAAAGAGTCAATGTATGCTTAAAACCGTTCTGTAATATATAGTTAATTTCAAGCAGCCTGAATTTGGCATGGTGCGAGATTTATATTATTGACAAAACATCCGATGTTCGACAGCTGAAAAATGATTCATTCTATTCAATATTGGCTAATAAAGTTTGTAGCTTTCGATAGAATGAAGTTTTAAGAATACAATTTTCTTTACAAAATAACGTTATAAACTGGATATTCTGTACAGAATATATACACGCGTAGAAATCCTTCTTTTACCAGTGCTCAATTGAAGCATACGAAGTGTTAAGAGCAACTAATTTTTCATGTAATAGAGTGAACAACTCAGTGATTGTTCCACGCACCTGTTTATAGTGGGATTAAATGACAGTAAATAAATAAATTAATATGGATGCATGGGGCAAGTTACATATAGCCTCTCCAATGCTGAGAAATGATCTTGAAGCAATTTTTTATGCATCTTGATCTACCGGCCTTGTACTGGACTGCTCAAATATTCAAGGCCAAAAGAAAGGCTTAATCCAGAGATCATGGTGAAGAGTGCAATTAATAATCTGCTCCTAGTCGCCTAACTGGACACTGAATTGTACGCTATGATCCATATAATTTGACATTCGTTCGGCCTCTCGCCATCATTATTTATATTCGGCTTATTTAGCAGATTCAATGGTCTGGGTCATGAATATGTAGATTTCATGATTAAACTTCCTACTCCGATCAACAAGTTCTTCATGAGCATTTAGGAGAAACCTCATCCCATTAGCATCTCTCAGTCTTCATTCATGATATCAGTTTGCAGTTCAAAACTTACGCACCTTTTGTCTGCAGGTGTATAAATTATATTATTCGTTATTTGATGAAATTATTATTGAGAATTTGTTCTGTTCATAACAGTTCTCTTAGATTTTCAGCAGTCTTTGTTGTAGTGTAGGAATGGTACTTCCAGCAATTTTTCCTGGCTAATCTCTCAATCAAGATACTGTTGTTCCATGATGTTCAAACAAGAAACTACTACTGCCATCCAGGATATTATCACAACAATGCTGGATGGTAGTGGTCGTTTCTTGTCTGAACATCATGACTCGTTAGGATCACACCTCTCGTGAAAAGTAAAAATTAAAAGACAATCAAGGTTTGGCTTATATTTTCATGTTCCCGGATTCTTTATAGCATGAAGATTACTTGTTACTGCGGCGAACGTATCTGTTAACATCGTCCTGCGTCCTCGTTTATGTTACAACGTAATGTCAAATGAGAATTTTTAAAAATACGAAGCTCCATTTTTTTACTCCTCCTCGGCATTTCTTTCAATCTAGTGACTTGCTGTGCTTGCCAATTCTGTTTTCTCTTAGCCTTGAAGATGTTGCCTCTGATAGTTCAGTTCATGTGCGCCAGGTACCCCTTCTTCTGATGGTTCGATTGACGTTCTGCAAGTGACAAAAATAGAATCAGTACAAGCCATTTTAAGTAACAGATGAATGGCTTGTTTTCTGGGTCTTTCATTCTTCATGCATCCTTCAATTCTCATTCCATGCATGTACTTTGATAATTAATTACTGAAACGTGAAGGCTCCCTGATTGTATTATCTTATAGCATTGCTCTTTCCCTCCAGGAAGCTTTAAAGGCCTTGTGGAACATTGCTTTCCTGGAGAAGGAGCCTCAATTTTATTTTATTTTAGTTAAAAGATTGTCGATTATGCATATTTACCTTGTTATCTACTTCGAAATTTCAAGCATTACCGATTCACATTCTCAACTTTCTATCCAAATATTATAATTTATATTTGGCCAAACTTGCATTTATTTTTTATTGCGAATATGGACATGATTATGAACATTTACGATATGAAAGAAGAATATAATTGTATGATATTTTAATTTTAAAGTATTACGATAAATATATGCACTCCAGGATAAATATATGCACTTTGTGTCAAGTTGCCTGCATTGCCCGTACAGGATATCTGCATAAAACTCTTGCTTCTTCTTTATAATAATCGTTATTAGTAGCTGGATACATGGCCTAAAGTCCCCTGACAAAACATATTGGACAAACTTGAAGAATTAGTTCTGTTCTTTTACAGATGTTCTTCAGGTAATGCTCGGATGTTATTCAGGAATTGATTAATATTGTAATCATATTTATTTTTCAAAATAATTTTTTCTTGTAAATACGTTAAAAAATATTTTTTTATTTTTTAAAATTTATTTTTTACATAAATACATCAAAAAATCCAAAAATATCAAAAAAATAATTACCCCTTTGAATAGAAAAAAAATAGCCATCTTAGTTATTATTTGTTTTATATATATATAACGCGGGTGCAGACAACTACTCCCTTTTTCTTGATTTTTTTTTATTTAAATTCCTGGATTTTCTTGGTTTCATCTTCTAAATCAAGTTATATCCAAATAAATAACCATCTCTGTACTGAGCATTCACCAAAATTAAATTTTTTGAGGCCTTTTTATTTATAAGAAGGGATGGGGGTGTGTGTGTAGCCAAATTAAATTTTGCATAAAATCCCCCAAGACCTCGTTGCATGCATGAGGACAGCATATTCTTCAAACAATGGAGATCCAGTCGCTGAGTCGATCTTCTCATCGCATGACCCGGGCGTCATCCAACTAGAGGTCAAAACAGTTTCCTAACTGTTGATCCCTTTTATGAGCTTGTAGCTTTTGGTTTTCCCAACAGTACTGCAAACAGGAAAAAGACGCGAGTCCTGGGTGAATATTCATTATTGAGATTTCTATCAGATATGTGCCCTGCCATGCAACTATTCTGCTACGCTAGTTAAGTACCCTCTGTTGTAGTTTATCTTACGCATGACAACTAATCCGTCTGTGCTAGTTATGCTATGCAGAAAGTAAAACTGGGTTATAGGTTTGTGCATGCATTTTAAAGGCACACAAGCTTGCTCCATCGTCTGAATAAAACGTCTATTTTAATACAGGTTTTAAAAAAAAGCACTTACCACAGACCAACATTCACTTCTGTTTTGTTAGCAGTTCAATGTCAGCTCCAACTTCAGCAATCTTCGTTTCTTTAGAAGCTTTGGCTGTTTTCGCAACATTCTCAACATCAAAGTCCAATGCAATTCTTTTCACCAGACCATCAAGCATCTGTGCAAGGAAGACATCAAGATGTTCCTGAATAAAACAATTGGTAGGACGCAACTACTCTGATAGTCTGATGTATAAAACAATAGGCATCCCACAAGAAACAATCCAAGTGTACAGCTCTCCCTCTTAAAATTCCATTAACAACTTGTCTTGACTAACTGTGTTCTTTAAAATCTTTATAGATTTCAGTCACTTCTCTTAATATGTTCTTTTACTCGAAATTCAAAAGTTGTGATTCATATTAATTCCCTCCTGGGATGCGTAAGGTAAAATGTAGCAGACAAGCAATAAACATTAACACTAGAAGACCCTAAGCACTATGAAATTCATTTAGTACATATTGAGATCAAAACGTTACCATGGTATACAAGTAAAATTGTATTCCATCGTGATATACAAGAAAAAATGGAAGATTTATTTGAAAAATCCCTTCTCGATCAATTTCCTATATATTTGAGAAGGGGAGAAAATGCCCACTAAAAGAAAACCAAAACTGCTAGTTAGAAAAGTAAAATCACTGGGTATATGTAGAGAGAGTAAGATATACCAGTGATCCAACAGCAACTAAAGCCCGGAATTTTGAATCAACTTCAATATTTTCCCCTTCTGCAATCTGTAGGGAAAAAAAAGAGGCGCATTTTCAAGATAGGTAACTCTATGTTTATGATTCCCTTCTCTGGAAATCTCAGCGGAATACTATATAGGCATTCATCGTATTGCAGTCTGGAATAAAATCAGGATAGAACATGCAAAGCATGACCATTTCCAAAAGGTTGCAAGTAAATGAATAAAGCGTACCGCAATAGCTGCTGTAAGAACTTGAGATTGGCCTTCAAGATCTTTCTTTTCAATCAACAGCACGGCGTAACTGTGAAAAAAAATCATAGAATTGATGGAGGAAGGGAAAATATATGTGCATCAATACTAGGAAAATATCATAAATCCAAGCACTGATGTGGTAAGTTAACAAAACTGCAAGAGGGGGGAAATTGTAAGAATGTATTGAGATGAGAAAATGCTCACTTGAGTATCATGGTAGCATAAGACAACTGCAAGTTCTTATTGGGAGATGAATAACAGCTTGAAAAAACATCAAGAATCTGCATATCAGTTAAAAGCCATTATCACTATACATGCGATTGAAAAACAATCATGAGTGCGGAGTTTGCTAAGTATGCCAAAGCTGTGACAGGGTTATGAACATACTCACACCCATACAGCCAATGATCAAAGTCAGATTTGGACAAAGACCACAAAAGCATATATGTTTATAACTCCTAATGAGCCCAGCAGACCACTATAATGCCAGATGAAACATTCAGGCAAAGAACCTCTTAAGAAATAACAATTCAGCATCTTTAATGACAAGGATTATATCCCCTGGATAACAAAGTGAGGGTGACTTGTCACTGGTTATTCATATGCAACTTTGATCTGAGAAAACATAGTGAAAGTTACCTCACTCTGGTGCTTTTGAAGCCAGGTATGGTAGGGTAAATTCTTGAATAGATTAGTCACAGCACGGATGCCCGTTAAAAGGTTTGGCGGAAGTGGAGGATTTGTTGTAACTCTCTTGATCATTTCCATCAGGATATCTGATAGCAAATAAGGTCTACACTAAACATCAAATTTACACATAAAATTCTATAATAATCATAACTAAAACTTGTTCTGCAGTAAAAAACTAGCATGTTAGCCGAGAAATTTCTGGTCAGGACACCGGACACCCTACACCTGAATCCCTCGTCATCTGGTCTCATCAACCACTCCATTCTATGTTTAGTGAAAAAAAGTGAGATAATTTGAAAAGGAACATGCAGAGATAATAGATAATATTTTTTGCAATCAAGTCTCTCAACTAGAACTAAAACATAGTTGCATCTCAAGGTACCATTTTCATCTTCAACATGCTTGAGAAGTACAGTCGCCCCATCTGGGTGTAGAACAAGCATCCTCAGAATATCAATAACTGAAACAAAACAGTACACCAAGTGAGCAAAGATTATGTACTCATGTATATGAAGGGGGAAAACTGCACTGATGAATTTGCATGAAGTGAGAACCAGAGTCATGCATAGCATTTTACACGTGTGGGATGCATGTATTACCGCAGGTTTTGAACAATTTTCAAACAGGTAACAGTATCTTTAAGTTTAGGTCATTTGAATTGGTAGTCCATGGTTCATCAAATGGAAGAGGGTCCCTCTACATTGTAGAGACTAGAGAGGCATCAGCTATGTGCAATGGAAGCATTCAAGTTAAAAATAAGGCCAGTTCACTTCAATGTGGTTATTCCTATCCACTGAGAAATCCTGGCCACTGAAATATCAGGGGATTCAAGAAAAGGTCCAGTGGGCAAAAAAGCAACCTGTTTGATATCATCAATTTGAAAACCCTGAAAAAACCAATGAGTTTGGGATCATCAATTAAAATTCTGATAGTAATTAAAATTAGGACTTCTTGTAGGCTGATATTTCTCAAAGCTAGCTTTGGGCTTTCCAGTGAAATGCAGTCCGTTACCCAGAAAAATAGAACTGAATTAGGTAATCTTTGAACAAACCCAAAGCTTCAGTGATATCAGCTTAGTTCATTCTTTATTGAACTTCAAGCTGATAAAATAAATATCTCAAATAGTGCTCAAAGTTAAAAGTGTTTGGGCAGGTTCTCAATGGCTCTGCGAAAGCATTATCCAAATGGCAGCGGTTGCTATATATAGAGAAAATCACAAAATATTAAGGATGAACATGCAGAGAGGTTCACAATCAACGGCATGTATACTGTAAAATACTGACCTGGAAATATCATTGCCAGTGGCCAAGATTTTAGCAATTTCAGCAGCAAAGCAATGTCAGCATCTGCAAATCTACTTGTATGGTAATGTGATGTGTCCTTTAAAATTTTAATAACTGCACCCAATCTTGATATCTCAAGCTCTGACAAAGACAGGTCCTTTTTGACCTTTGCAAAATTGACAATATATATTCAAGAAATAAATATAAGAAACTTAAAACCACAATGATGAAACAGAAAACTAATAATTGTAAAACAACCTACAGGATCAGATAAAAGAGAATTGTGGAACTCTGTGATCTTTTTCAGGATCCCATCAAACTGAGCCACGTCAAAAACAAGCATTCCTTTCTGGAAATGAAATGGAAAAGGATATTAAAGATTAAAAAGACCACTAGGAGAATTTGAGTTCATCAATCTTAGCATCAAAAAAAACTCAAGATCATCAATACAAAAACATATAAAGAGTATTTTATCAAAAGAGAGTTGAACAGTAATGTGCTAAAAACAGTTTAATATAGCATCATCATATTTAGTAGGAAGATCAATTTAACTATTTTGCACCATGTCAAGTTCATATCTGGCTGGCCTAGTTCTGCCTATTCATTTCTAAAAGGACCCAAAATGATAACTTTCAACTTATGAAAATAAAATATAGCTCATTTATCATCAAGAAGTAAACTACCAAAGGCTTCCTAAGTTCTAACCCAACTATACAGAGCTACAAACTATTTGGGTGAGTAATTCAAGAAACACTACTATCAGGATAAATGTAAGTCTAGCATCGTGCCAAAGTTCGCATAGCTGAAAAGGAGTTCTAGATGCATTATAAACCTTTCAAACAAGAGCTTTAAGAGCATACCTTGGGAATATGTTTGAAAGTAGGTTTTGCTGAAACAACTGTTGTATAAAAAAGAAGACAAGCATCTTAGATTCATGCCATGATTTATGAAATTGGCTAAATCCCAAGGCAGAAGCTAAGATAAATATAAAGTTCTTTTTTCTGGTCAATGGATACATACCAGACATGCTAGAAGATCCTCCGGGTATATAAGCATTTGCTGATATATTGAAAAAAAAATTACATCACAAGAAAACAGGAATGACTACACATCTTACCAGTTAAAGATAGCTTCATGTATCATACCAAAATGAAATTATACTTACCGCCAGTGAACGGGTCACGGAATGATGAATCAAGTGCAACTCCCCCCTGTCCAGAATTTTGGAGTATAAACTCTACAATCTGTTGACGATAGGCAAGAGGAAGATTCTCCTTGAGAAGCCACTTGTCAGCAGTGTCATATGGATTATCTGGAAATATACCAGTCATTATAAATATTTGCATGCCAACACATTTTATGTAAGAAACTAATGAAGTCCACATTCTACATTATTCTTTGAAAAGCGACAGAAATACACTTCGAATTTGAAGTCAAAAACCACTGAATCAAACAGTTGAATTATTATTTTTGAGGCAAAAGGAAAGGGGAAACTCAAGCTCCATATGGTGTTGGACAAAAGAAGAAAACTGTTGAGAGCATTTTGAGTCACTTCCTTAATTAAGCATTTTTTTCCAGTTATTCCCTCCAAGAACCAGGAGCAAGGAATACAAAAACTCTCAGAGAACACATGGCCATGAACACCATCATAAACATTCAAAAGGTAGGAGAAGAAATTCACCTGATCGATTGTATGGCAACTTGCGAATCGGCTCACCATCACCAATATCAACATCAAATACTGATAAAAGGATTAGAAGACCATCAATATAAACTGTAGGGTGAATGAGGTTCAAGGAATAAGAAAACACGACAAAGCCAAGGCAAATGAGGTTCAAAGTAGCCAATATATAGACACTGACCGTAATCATATTCAAATCCATCAAGAACGGGACGCTTCATGCCATCTTCTGGTCCATCAACAACTTCTCCAATCTGAAAATGGAAGAGAAATAACAAAACAAGAGCAATCAAACAATAAAAAGAAATAAGTTTCCAGAAGTAACAAGAGAACAGAATCACAATCTGTCAACCATGGCATCGCCTAATTTGTACTTCCTTTTCATCACAATAACATCAAATCCACAAACTTCACTTGTGAGCATATGTAATTGGAGAAACTAAAGCCACCAATTAATTCTAATTCTCTTTGGAGATAACACATGAATATGATCATATGCGGTTGCTTAAAACCCACAGTACTTAACAACTCAATTGTATATAGAAACTTCATTTCAGAAGATGACAACACCTAGAAGCACTAATGCCATTTAGCCCTTCATCACATAATGAAAGGCATTGTTCAATTTGTCAGTCAATGACCACCATATGAATTGCACACGTCTAACTCAATGTCCTGAAAATAAGAATACGTGGATGTATCTTGTGAAAACAAATGAGATAAGCAAAGGGGTTGAGCACATAACATGAAACAAAAGATATTTATGATTCAAATAATTTTTTTTCTTGTATAGTAGGAGGAAAACACAACAAAAAAAGAATATTCATCAGAGTATGAATAAGCATGTATTCATTTTTAAATCAAGAATATATGGCACCAACTCAAACTTTCTTTTCCTTCGAGGTTCAAGTAAACTATTGAAAACTAGGGGTGTTCAAAAAAACCGACCAACCGATTAAACCGAAAAAACTGAGAAAAAATTAACCGAAAATACCAAACCGATAGAAAAAACCGAACAAACCGATTAAAAAATAAAAAAACCACTCGGTCCGGTTCGGTTTCGGTTTCAAAAAGCTTAAGCCGATTGAACCGGACCAGTTCAATTGAATCTGAAAAACTTAAAAAACAAGGTATAAAAGCAAACATCCCTAACCCTAATTCATTTCATCACTTTCCAGCCGCCTCCCTCTCCTCTCTTCTCCTCTCTCTCATTTTCTCTCCTGTTAACCTAACATTAAATCCTCTTTTTGAATTTTTACACCAGAGCTTCTCACCTCCTCCTACCATCACTCTCTGGTCTTCCATATGGTAGCGTCATCCACAACCTTCACTTTACTCCTATCATCAACCACAGACAACAACCCACACATCAAGAACCGGTTTCAATTTTTCAGGCCCGATCTAGATCGTCTTCCATATAGCAGTGCCGTCCACAACCTTCACTTTACTCCAATCAACAACCACCGACAACAACCCACACATCAAGAACCGGTTTCAGTTTTTCAAGCTCGATCTAGATCTTTTCATCTGAATGGAGTCCTTTTTTATTGAGTGGAAAGTAAAAGAAATTTGTGTTTGTGGACTTTATCTGGTGTTGGAAGAGCAGGGATTGCACCTTTTTTGGTGGTTATAATGGCTCCACATGCATTTGCAGATCTAAGCATCTCTTTGATCTTTGGTTCATTGTGAAATGAAGGAATTACAGGGCTTTGGTATAACGACAGCAGTAAAAAAAAACCTATTTAATTGGTTTCCGGTTTTTAATACTAAAAAACCGACCCGAACCGCACAAAATTAGTTCGGTCTGAACCGGTTCTCAGTTCGGTCCGGGTCATATTGATAAGGAATACTATTTTCCGGTTCAGTTGAATTTTTAAGTTAAAACCGAACCGAACCGGACCGTGAACACCCCTAATGAAAACCCATCTTTCACCTTTTACAAGCCAAAGGGATGATGGATAATTATCAGACAGAGAAAAGGCAGCAAATACTATGCCACAAGTCAATTTAGCGATTACTTTGGGTAGCATGTAAAGGGACAATGCTCTCTGTGCAAAAAAGAACGCATTGCAATGAACTACGTGCATAGACTCGAGAATAAGCCTTAAAGAACAAAATGAACATGAAGAAAATTGCTGAGAAATATGGTTAAGATGAAACTAAATGTTACTTTATCCCACTTCTGTTCTCTCAAATTCCAAGCATATGCTACACCATTGTCCCCTTCTCTGATGACTTTGGTCTGGCCATCAGTGGTTCCTGATCATAAAATAATTATAATGCGTTACTTGGCTAGCAATCTACAATAGAAATCAGGCAACATTTCCACCATCACCTCCACAAGAAACACTGAATATAATACACCTATGTAAAAACACAGTCAACATCTAGAAGAATTTCGTTTCCTCCTCACTGATACAATTACCCAGGCGATGCTATTGAATTATGCATTTATTTTATACTAGTAAAGGTCATTGCTCTACAGCTTTACGGCAGAATTGTCTGCTTCTCACAATTGACTTTCAAGACAACTAGCAATAGCTTCATCTAAAAGTAGGATTTCCAAGGTAATTAAGGATATATCTGGAACCACACCTGGAATCTGCAAAGCCTCAAGGCCTGGTAAATCTTCCAATTTCAATCCCCCAACCCTCTTCCTGACAGAAATAATTCACATCAAGCATCAGCACTGACAAGCACTATAAAGAAACCAACATTATAATGATCCAGCAGGGGAATCAACTTCCACACATCATAAAACTCAGAAAAGAAGTCTAGAAATACAGATACTTCAAGAATTAATGAACTTGGAATTGCAATAAATCACGAAATCAACTGAGATTTGCTAGGATTGGATACATTTCTCAGTTTGGGTACTTCACAATCAGCAAATTCAAATTCATCTATAAGTGGATACCTTTTTTCTTAATATTTTTGGAGCTTCACAGTTAACAAATTCAAACTAAGGCTATATGTGAGTAGATATTTTATTGTAGTTCACAGTTCACAATTACCCACAAGTAACTAACATATCATACAGAAAACGGTGAAAGCTCTCTTAACATTTTAACAATAAAAGGTGCAGAGGTATGCATCATATGCTGGCAAGTAATGCGTGATTGTACCTGCTTATCTTGTATTGAGAAAGTTGGGAGACATAAGAGTCAAGGTCTGCTGGTTCTGCAATTCTCTCCTGATATGAAGTCCAAATACGTACTGCTCCATCTGAGCATGCTGTCACAATATCACCATTTTCCAAGAATTTGACATCCCACACACAACCAGGATGCTCTATACTCTGAATACAGGCTCCATCTGAAACACAACAGTGATTTCACAAGAAAATAAAATTTCGAAGACATGATCAATTCTGTTGCAATGCCCAAATATCAAGCCCTTGAGGTTACATCTAAGAAGACAGACAAATAATAGAAGCAATCACCTTTCCAAATCTTTGCTGAACAATCTTCACTACCACTAACAATAAGTCCAGATACATGCGAATCAACTGAATAGACAATTGAAGCATGACCAACCATCTCCATTAATACTTCGCCAGTTAAAGCCCATAATCTGATGGAGCTGTTACCACAAAAGAATGATAACAACAGTTAATACCCATTTATGCAAGACAATAAGGGTATTTCTTTAAAAATGAAGTTAAGGGAATTATATTTATAAACTGCAATAACTTTGGCACCATTCATCGTCTACTAAAGCAAACACAAAATAAAATCATCCACATAATAAACCAGAAAATAAATGAAACGGACAACTCACCCATCATGCGATGCAGAAAGAATTCCCAATCCATGCATCTCTGCTAAGCCTCGAACCGTATCTACAAAGTTTGCCAGTAAAAGAAAAGGATTAATCCTAAATGAGAATATTAGCAAATAATCCATCCCATTTCTTGTAGTAGGAACAGAATTAAACAAAGTAGAGCTGCAAATTTCTCTGAGACCATTTAATTATTTAAAGGAAAACTTAAATGTACATCAGATGAGCAACAAGACATGTAGGCAAGAAAAAAAAGGGGGTAACCAACCTGAATGCCCTGCAAAAGTGTGTAAACACGTCTTCCCTTTCCAAAGTTTTAAAGTTGTGTCAGTTGAACCTACATTGTGATGGAAAGCAAAGATAAAACTGTTGGTTTGTTGGTTGGCACACATAACTATTAAATCTATGTAATTGAACATGAAAAAGACAACAATGAAGCGTTCCAATTGATTATGTAAAGTTTAAGAAAAAAACCTTCCAGTACATAGATACAGGTTAGCACAGATCAGACAACTAAAATTTTATTCCTGGAAGGATAAGTGAGGGAACCCGAGTATATGCATCTTCAAACCAGCAGTTCAGTGGAACATACAATTAAAAGTTCCATTCAGTTTTCCAAATGCGAGCCTCAATTTTTTTACTTGATGAGAATGGAGATTCATAGGACTAATCCAACAACAAATTATCATAAACAGGCAGGTAATGAAACTAAGATTCGACAAAAGTTAAGCAAAAAATATACCTGTAACAAGCTCGCCCGATGGCAGCTTAATAATTGCTTGAATTGCAGACTTATGAGCCTCCCAATTCTCAACAAGTTGACCCTTCCTCCACCTCCTCAAGGTACTACAACAAACAAGTCCAATAACAATCACAATATATATATATATATATATATATAAGAAAACAAATCCAAAGAACATTCATCTCAGTGAAAACACCGCAGATAATGAGCCTACCAGTCAACGGAGCAAGAAACAATATCTTCGCCATCCAAAACAACACCGGTGACTTGCAAATGATGACCTTTCAAGCTCTGAACTTTCTCTCCGTTACTCAAATTCCAAACAAGCACCATCGTGTCCATTCCACCAGACACAATCGCACCTTCTACAAAGTCCTGGTTCGGCGGAATCCATGCCAATGGTCCCACAAAACTCGAATGCCCTAACAGAATTTTCGATGATTCGTACTTGCGTTTGTCGGTCGGGTCTGGTACCCAATACCTCACCGTTTTATCCCTCGACGACGTCGCTATTCCCGCATTTCCGCAAACACAAATACCGCGAACCTGAGAAATTGGTGAATTAAATTAAACGGGTTAGGTTTAATTGAAGATAAAAAAAATTGAGAGGGAAAGAGAAAGGTTGTTACGTCGTCTTCGTGGCCGCGGAGTTCTTGGCTTAGTTGATAATTTTTGAAGTCGATTTCCATGTCCATGATTTTGAGAGACCTTTGAGTGAGAGGGGAGAGTGATTGTTTTTAGTTTACAAGTAAAGGTAGAAGCAATTTGCTGTGTTTGGCAATGAAGGGATCATAAGTGAATTTTGGTTTAGGAATGTGTTGTTTTTATTATTTTTTAAAGTCCTTGGGGTTTTGATATCTTTTTGCTTTAGTTACTAAACTTCGTTTATTTTTTGCTTTCGAGTGCAAGGAAACCACCAATCAAGTTTTAATGCAGCTTGAAGCCATCAATATTTCTATAACGTGGGTTACTAGGTTAATACTGTTCGTCTGATAGTTCGGCTGAAATTTTAATGCACGCAAGCCTCGGTTGCCTGACGTGTTAGGGCTTGAAAAGAATCTCGGTTTATACGACAAGGCCATTTTTTTCTTTCTATTAGGCGTGAATGACATGGCATCCACCTTTTATTTTAAAAAAAATATAAAAGGTAGATGACATGTCATTCGGTGCTGTCTAACCTAAAATTTAGCCACAACTACTATGCCCGAAAAATCAAGAGTAGTGTAGTGTTTTTTGAATTGAAAATCTATTTTTCAAGATATTTTAATTAAAAAATATTTAATAAGTAAATTTTCTAAACTATTTATTAATCTTAAAATCACCCTGAAAAACTAAAATCAATCAAATCAAAAAAATTAAAAATAAAATCTGATTCTTTTTTTCAGGCATGTTTGTAAAAAAAATCAAGTATCATTGAACTATTCTCATTTAATAAAACTCATTGACACCAAGCTTGGTCATCTTGGTTGCCGAAACCGTGACAACCAACCCTTTCCCCCTCTCTCACTTCTTTCCCTTGAAAATTTCTCTCTTTTCCTAGATTCAAGGACTGGAAATTAATAAGATGAATTTTTGGACCAAAATAAAATATAATTATGAATTTGCACTGAGTTGTGTATTTTCTTTGTGCTTTACTTCTCAATCTTTTATTTTTATTTTTTTTCTATGATTTTAAGTGTAATTCTATCTAAGTAGGGCATGGAAGGGTTCAACCGTAAAAAAGATAAGTTTGAAAATGAAAGAAGGTGAAAAACATGTATCTTTTAGTATATACTAACAATTTGACCCGTGTTTTATCGCAAGTTCAATATTTTTTCCACTGGTAAAATAATTGAACATGTTGACTTTTTCAACATGTTTATTTGCATGACAAAAAATTCATAAATGTAAATCATAAAAACTTATGCATGCATTTAGTCAAATAAATCTAGAACCAATTATGTAAATAAATGAAAATTTTTCATTAATGACGGATAAAAAAATAGAAAAATTAAGAGACAAATATAGATCAAAGTATTTAATATCACAACACCGGTTATTTATCTGATTGTGTTTGAAGAATTTAATTATTAAAATCAATTATTTATTGAATCAAGTGATAATAGAAATGACACACGTATAAAATTGATTAAACAGAAGAAAGGAAAGCAATATTGTGCGGGGTTGCATGTAATATAAATATTATCCATAAATAAAATTAATATATATAAAACAAAAAAAAAGATAAACCACGCCACCCTCTTCAATAATTAAATACATACAACACAATAAAAAAATAATTGCTACTTAAAAAAGGTTAGACAAGCCAAAAACATATTAATTAAAAATTTAAATTAAAAATAAAAAAAAACATGTAAAAAAGGTTAGACAAGCCAAAAAAATATTAATTAAAAATAAAAAAAATAAAAAAGGCTATGGGCATGGGCCATCAGGAAAGGGCATGCCCGTGGACCCTTAAATTTTTTTAAAAGTTGAAAGCACGGATGACTCCGCCTTATTTTTTTCTAAGAAAAAAAAATGATGTGTCATTTGAAATTTCCGGGATTCTGACTATTATGGTGATCGAAAAATCAAGGTTTTTTGTTTAAAAAACCTATTTGGACTCAAAACACCACAAAAAAAAAACTTCAAATACCTTAATACACTCATTAATAACCATAAAAAAACATTAAGAAAAAACTAAAATCAACCGAAACAAAAACTCTTTTCAAGTTTAGAACTGGTTGTCTAGGCAATTTCAATGATTAAAAACACTTAAGTGGAACTCCTCTCGCTAGATACAACTAGTTGGTACTAGGATCAACAAGTTTGGTGATCAGAATCATTACAAATGCTGATTTTCTCTCTCTAGTATCGAAACTCAACATGTCCTTCTAACCGGGGACTGAAATATAAGAAAAATTAAGTTTTGAACCAAAATAGAATCTTAAACATTCAAATGGACCTAAATTATTTTATTTGTAGCGATTAAAGACCGGGGTGTATTTTTTGTTCAAACCTCCGAATCATCACTTATAGGAAATTGACCTTCAATTCAGGGTCAATTGCTAAAAGAAAAAGGTTTGATGACTAAAGCATGAAGAGAAAAATACACAGTAAAAGAACATAATATGCGAGCGTGTGAATAGTGCAACACAATGTTATCTCTACGATTAAAACATCACACATTTTAGAGTTTTCCATTATATAATGTTTATGTTAATGTTAGTGTTAATCTCAAAGGGTGTTTGAAAATGTGATAATGATTATAATTGTGAATCAAAAAGTTAATGCTTACATAAAATAAAATAAAATAAAATAAAAACCACATGCGTTAATAAAAGCATATAAGATCTCAAATTAATTTTTAGCCAAGAGAGAAGTGTAAGGAAAAAAAAGAAAAATTACAAAAACAAATTACCAAAGAATGATGATAAAAACAAAAAGAATTGTGTAAATAGACCAAGTATTGATAAGTATCCCAAGTGCAAAAAAATATATATATATCATTTTTTTCATTAAAAAAGTGTTTAGAAAAAAAGAGGAAAAACTAAAAAAATATTATAAAATAATGAAGATAAAAAAATGGTGATGAATAAGCCAAGTTATTTACACTTGTCAAGTAAAATTCTAAGACACCATCTATTTTACATGCTATTTACACTTTAACCCTCTATCTTTCATTTTAACACTTCATTCGAAAAAAATATGAAAATGGATGTTAATTTGGGTTTAGTTGTGTAAAAAAAAGTTCAAGTATCAAATTAGAATTATTTTAAAATTTGACAACTCTAATTCAAAGGGATCTATGAGAGGATGAATAATGAAAAATACTATAGTGCTTTCATGCTTTGGCCACACGACTAGTGTTCGTTAACGATGTAAAACCATCAAAATGAAAATACGTGGGCAATTGCATGTTTAACATTTGGTTGAGGGAGTTTTAGGTTTAATTGCCTCGATGCACTTGTAAATAGAGTCGAGTTTACAGATTTAAGACACTGGATAGAATATTCCTTTTCTTTTCCTCAGAAAATTCTGTAAAATCAAATGTCGTTAACTTGACGTAACTGAGCTGTAAACAAATTCGAGCTGTCTTTATGAAACCAACCTCTCATTTCTCTCCTCTAATGAAAAAGAAAAAAAGAAAAGGTTTTCATTTCATTTTCTTTCGAGGTGAGACATCAACCTCTCGACTTCGGGTCGAGTTGTCGAAACCGAAAAAATTATCGGTACCAAATTAGATGCAAAGGGAGTTGCACGTGGACGCTGGGTTGGACCGATGTCTTTCGTGGCTCTCCACCCCCTCGGTACTGGGCTGTTTCCTTTCGAGCTATCGAGACAGCTCACCTGCGTACTGCCTTAAACCAAGGGTGCTGGGCCCCTCACTTGCGTACTGCCTGGAACTTGGAGCCTCTATTAATGAATTCCATCTTCTTTTTATTTTTATTTTTTTTTATATTAAAAAAATGGTATGAAAATGCTTTCCAACAATTACGCAACCTGAGGATTCTCGAAAAATACAAAATAGCTATTTGTGCCAACAATCGTCCTGTAATTTAAATTCGGTTTTTTCTTAGCTGAAAGTTTTTAGTTTTTAAGAAAATTATATTATTTCACCCGCGGTTCATGACAACTGAATTCTATCTCACCATATTTGAAACGGTCTGAATTAAATTTAATTAAAAAATATTAATAAAATCTTATATTTTAAACCATATTAAATATTAAATTTTAAATTTTAAATAGAACTCAATCTCTAAAAATATTATAAAAATAAATCAACATTACCCCTCGTAATTTACAATTCTAAATAAAAAAATTAGTATTAAAACTATATATTTTTAAAATATTTATCTAGCTTTTTTAAATAAAAAACATTCGAACAAATAAGATAAAGGTAACGAAGGTAATATAAAAAACAAAATAAAATAAATTTTATTTTATTTAAATATATGAATTCAATTTATTTATTTATTATATTTTTTATCATATCAAGAAAAATCTTTAAACACCACTCCAGTCTAGTAGACTTATGCAAATTCAAAAGTCAAAGAAAGATTTTTTAAGAATTTTTTTATTTATATTCAAATTAAATATTAATTTTATTTTTAAAATTTATTTAGAACTATAATTTTTATTTTTATTTTTTTAAAGCTTTTTAATCTATTTAGATGGATTTTTTAAATTTGTTTAAATAGCTGCTCTAAAACGTAAACTACTTGGAGAAAATATTTAGTACTAAAATATGAATTAAAATCTTTGTATGATTTTTTATTTAAAAATCTTATGTTATTGTATTTGCTTTTCTCTACATCAGAGATTTTGTTGTTGTTTTTTTTTTTACAAAAATAATAATCGAAGCTTCACCACGTTTTCACGGGGCCCGAACCTTCCAGCACAAAAGGCCAAAGGCAGTGGCAAGATAGGTAATTTATAAACTCAACAAAGCCTCATTTTCTCACCGTCACCACCTCTCACTCCATTTCACGCACTCGTTATCATTACACGAAGAAACCACTGCAAAAGCACAGAACATCCCAACAGAAACCTCTAACTCTCTCGCTCTCTCTCTCCCCGTCTCTCCGGCATCGGTTTTTTTCGACCGTTGTAAATTTTATTTACCAGGTAACCGTCACTACTTTCCTTTCTTGTTCTTACAACATTTGTTTGGTTCTCCAGAAAATTAATTAAAGAAAATGCTGTACAGTTTCTTGATCATATTCAATGCTCGAAGCTCCAAAATAAATAAAGATTATTATTCTTTTTTATTTTTCTTTAATTTTAAGTTTGAAGAGCAAGTTATTAATGCTAAGCTGAGTTTTGATATAAACTATAAAGCTTGCGTTTTTTTTTTTTTGAGTTCACATTTTGTTTTCTCTAGATTTTTCCGAGGAACCAGACAGGATTTTGTGTGGCATTTTACATTTTTACCCTCGCTCCATTCGTCTCAACCTAAAAACTTCCAATTTTCATCAATAATGAGTTCCATGGCTAGTTTTTAAGTAATGATGGGATTATTGTAATTATTTTAAGAGTTTTTCTTCTTCTTTTCTTATCTATCTATCAAAAAAAAAAAAACTTTTTGTTTGCAACCAGGGAGGGACTTTGTATATTTGCAAGGAAGAAGGAAATAAAGAAAATGGCTGCTTCCCCTTTCATGCATTTCTTAAATTTTCTCGATCGATCATAAATTTGATGATGTTATTATTAATTAACTTGACCAGAAACTAGGAGAGAAAAAAGTTATTAAACAAACAAGTCTATAACAGGATCTTAGTTAATATGTAAGAGGTTTAATTAATTGTTGTTTGGAAACAATGGTGTTTGTTAACTCATTTATGCCATCTCCATTTATGTAAGAGGTTTGATCAATTTTTGTTAATAGATTTTATTATTATTTTTTTGTTTGTGGTGGGATACTGGGATGATTGTAGGAAAGAACATTGTGATCTAGTTTGTTTTAAGAAACGGATGTTGGATGTAACTAAAGGGGTAACTAAAGGGGTTTTACGGTTAATAACATCAATGTTATTAAAAATATTATGTGAGTTACATTTCATCTCTTAGCTGTTATAGCACGAGCATTTTTTCTTGTCTAGCTTACCATGGTTCTGTTATTCAATGTGTTATATTTGGCATTGCAACTCGCCGACTTTTCTGGGAAGTTATCACAGCAAGATTGATTTTCACTCATTTAGGGTAAATTTAGTGCTAATTTGCTCCAAAATATATCAGTACCTACTTCTTATATGGATTTTTCATCTTTTTTTTTCCTTTCTCTCTTTTCCTTCTTTCCATTCATTCTCTGATTGGTACTTCATAGCTTTAATATCACCCACTAGGGCAAGAATACACCCCATCTTATACCATCCTCAAATTTTGAACTTGGAGATTTGGCAAGTTAAGATCTTCTTGGACTTAAACTTCCCCGCAGTGGTGCTTTAAGCAGGTGAATATCTTAGGTGGCACTACAACCTTTGAAGGGGAGGCTATAATCAGGTTTATCAGCATATGGAAGTTCGAGGAGCTTTTAGTTCAGATGGTGGAAAAAGCTATCGTGAATTGACCCCTCTAAGGCTGATCAGGGGAGTTGTATGTTTATTGGTGCTACTTTTGACAGCATTTATGACATTGGTTTATTGCGGCTTTGTGAGTGCTGTTCTGTTGCGACTCGTCAGCATACATCGCAGCAGGAAAGTAACATCCTTTTTCTTTGGCTCTTGGTTAGCTCTGTGGCCTTTTCTCTTTGAAAAGATTAATAAAACCAAAGTAATTTTTTCTGGCGAGATTGTTCCTGATAGGGAACGAGTTTTGCTTATTGCAAACCACAGAACTGAGGTTGATTGGATGTACTTGTGGGACCTTGCATTGCGGAAGGGATGTTTGGGATGCATTAGATATGTCCTTAAGAGCAGTTTGATGAAATTACCTGTATTTGGCTGGGGATTCCACATTTTGGAGTTTATCTCAGTGGAGAGGAAGTGGGAGGTTGACGAATCAAACATACACCAAATGCTTTCAAGTTTTAAGGATCCCAGGGATCCCCTCTGGCTTGCTCTTTTCCCAGAAGGAACAGATTTCACGTAATTTCTTCCTCTCTCCTTTTCCTTTTTTGAATGTTTTGACAAGGCTCTGTGTTCCCCCTCTGGTCAAAGTTATCAACACAGTGCATTAAATTTTTTCAAGACTAGGTGTCCTGCCTTTTATAGGATTTCTTATTTAGCATACTATGGTGCTATCAGTAACGTTCTTGTGCAACTCTCGTCATATTGTTTACATCTTTGAGTTCTTTGATGCAGTGAGCAGAAGTGTATAAGGAGTAAAAAATACGCAGCTGAACATGGGTTGCCTATCCTGAACAATGTGCTGCTACCAAAGACAAAAGGGTTTTATGCTTGCATGGAAGATTTGAGGGGTTCATTGGATGCAGGTAACTATTTTTTCTTCTATGCTTTACTGCTAATATTGGTCTCTGCAGCTCTTTTATGCTTCTTAAAACTTGAAAGTACTCCTTTGATTAAGGTATATATAGAAAAATTAACAGAGAGAAAAATTAGGAAACAATCTTTAGGAGGAGAATGAAAGGCATTTGAATCCAAAATGTACCTGTATATTTTTTTTCCTGTGTTCTTAATCAGCCTGCAAGGATAAGATGATGTTGTCTCATTTATATTTGTTGTTTATAGAAGAAATAAATGTATCTGAGCTCCCATAGTATAAAACTTGAAGGCTGAGCTTGTTCAGGTACTGGTAATTCCCTGGTTGGCTGAATAGCTAGTCACTTACAGGGATGTGATATTACACCTCTTGATTTTACTTCGAAACTCTTAGATCATTATAGATCTTTTCTCTCTGTTTATAGTCTACTTGTTTGTCTTGTACTCATTGCAGTTTATGACGTGACCATTGGCTACAAACCTCGATGCCCATCTTTGTTGGACAATGTCTTTGGGGTGAACCCTTCAGAAGTTCATATTCATGTCAGGCGAATAGCCCTTGGTGAAATCCCAACATCCGAGAAGGAGGTTTCTGCATGGTTGACGAATACATTCCAGCTGAAGGACCAATTACTTTCTGATTTTTATTTGCAAGGCCATTTTCCTCATCAAGGAACTGAAGGGGATCTTTCAACAGTGAAGTGTCTTGTAAATTTTGTGGCCTTAATGATGTTGATTAGCACATTTACATTTTTCACTATCTTTTCATCAGTTTGGTTCAAAATTTATGTATCTTTAGTGTGTTGTTACCTGTCATCTGCAACCTACTTCAATGTTCGTCCGAAGCCACTGCTATAAGGTGGCATAGAACATCAATTGCAGGTTAATTCAATTTCATACATTCGTCTTCTAAGTTTTGGTTGCTAGAGCTTCACTTATGACCCTTCAAATTATTAAGTGCCTCGTGAAGTTCCAGGTTTAGAAAAGATATCCGACGTTTCAAGGGCGTTTATTTTCCTATTTCAGGTGAGTGGTGTAGCAAGGCTTAAAAAGCCAGTTGCCTTTTGTATAGATCTTCAAAATTGCGCGCACGCGCGCACGGAGAAGGATGCTGTAAGCCTCTGCTCATATTGGGTAGCTTAATCTCATGTTATGCCTAGAAATATTTATTGGTACTGGCTTTCAAGTTCACGTCACATAGCAGAATGCCACCTTTGTGTGGAGTCTGTTCTCCACTTTCGTGCGGTGATGCATCTTGATTTGCCACCTCAAAAACTTCCAGTGCGCTAGCCACCATGACATTAGAGCTGGGGTGATGTTGGATGGGTTTTATGCAGTCAAAAGGAGTTGGTGGTGATTAAAGAAAACTCACCCAGGAAAGAAAACAAAATTTTACGCTGACCAGTTCATTTGCCATTTAAGAATCCATACCTACTTCTGATTGACTTGAATTTCCTCTTAAGATGACCTATTCACACGTTGGAGGAAGTCTGATTGATCATATGAAGAATTTTCATCGCTCCCTAATTTTATTCCTTCCCATTCGTTCAAATCACAACGCATGCCCTTTTCCATTTCTTAAGATAGAAGTATCTTTGCCTTGTACTTTGCCTTGTTATTTTTACTCTTGTATGAATCTTCTAATGTGTGATGACTTTCCAAGTTAGAAGTGAATTTCACCAGAAATTTCCAGTCAATTACACAAGTCCCGCCTTTGTTAATGATGGGAGAGTTGTACGCCAAGTGTTGCAAACTTGCATGAATTTTTTGTTACATGAACGGACTCCGTGCGGTCTAATCTGATAGTATCTAGAAAGAAATATCACTCCAACACAGAAATTTCAGCATTGTCAGGTTCTAGAGAGTTGTGTGAACATACTTTCTACAGGGGAATTGCGAGGAAAAGCCGAAAAAAAAAAGGAGGGGTGACTAAACTCAATGGGTAGCCCAAGAATGTCTTGTGTATTGAAGTTATTGAAACCTTCAAAGCAGAAAGAGAGGTTCTGAACTGGACAACAGCTACCAGTCAAACATTTTGAATAAGCTTGGCTCATTGCCATCGTCACTGTTTAACAGATAGGGGACCAACTTGTCGTTCCACTTCGAGCAAGAAACAGGTATACATTGAACGTAGAAATCAATGGTCACAATGAAAATAATTAATGAACATGAACTAATATTTGCCAGAATGGAAACTAATAAAATGTTGCTGCCTAAACATCAATGGCAGTCAAGTTATTACTTGAGAACATTAATGAAATCGCAATAATCAATCATACAAACTAGAAAATGGGTATTTTATAATTATCACAGAACACAATTAAGAATCAGATATATCTCAGAATATCAACAACTATCCAGTTGAAAGTATCAAGAATCATTATCCTTCTAGTTTTGGGGATTTTTAATGATCCGTTGCAGAACCACAGTCCGAGCCCTTCTGATATCACGGCTGCATGTATCAGCCTGTAATCCCAAATCCTCGACATTCTTCATGAACACCCCCAGCTTCTTCTTGATCTCCTCTATTGCAAGCTTCACAGCATCATGCTCAATTGCAAAGTCAGTTGTTTGCATTAGCGCTTCAATCTCAATCTCCAGGCGATTAATTAGAACCCGAATGGTGTCAAGGTCCTTTATGGCCACATAAGTACCAACTTGCATTGTGCTAATCACCTCCTTCTGTCCCTTCAATGCATTTTCATAATTCTTCCACATAGAATCAATCCACTTCCCCATTGAGCCTAATGGGATTGATGATGCTGCAGCAAGAGCAGCAGCAACAGGAGGGGCAGCCATGGCTGCAGCAACAACTGAGCAAATCAATACAGTAGCAAAAGTAGCTACAAATATTATACTTGAAACCTTCCTCCAAGCATGAATGCACTTGAGCTTCTTGTCAAGCTTATTCTTCCTAAGTTGTAGCTTCTCAAGCATCGTTATCTGCTGCCTGTACACAGATTGAAAGATTTGAAAGAATTCCTCCGTGAAAGGATCACCTGCTGCCTTGAAACTCTTCAGTTCCTCCAAGGTCTTCACATACTTACTCCCTCCTGCCTCACTTTCCTCTTCGAATTGCTGAAGCGCGACAAGAATCAGCAATTGGCTATCGCGGGCACGCTTTAGGCACTTCTCCAATGCAGCGCAGAAATCTAGAGTCTGCAAGCTATTCTCAAAATACTCCTCAACAAGCTCAAACAATTCTTGATTCTTCCATATGTCTCTCTTGCACTCCAAGATAACCTTAACAACCTCTTGGTTCATCTCCAACAAGCATTCTGTGACTTCCTTCAAGGAATCAAAAGAAAGTGCACGGACCTCAACACCGACAGCAAGAGTATTGATGACATGATTGGTCCGAGCTTGGAGGGTGGTGTCAAAGGACTGCAAGTCCTTGTCAAGCAGGCAAGCAGCCTCGTAAGAGCTCAATCCAGTCGTGTATTGTAAATTGTTGTTGAGATTGATAGAAGAAGATGATGCTTCAGCTGGCCTCTTGCTCACATGACCTCCCATAGCCTCAATTCAAATCTAAACAAAGCAAGAATTAAACACAAACCTGATTCAATTTAGTCCCTTCTTGCAACTTCCCTTTCTCCTAACAATAATGAAAACTACTATACCTCTCTGCAAAGAGAAGATCCTACCCCAGCAAAGTTATTATATATAAAGAAACAAAGACTTGCCACCAAATTACCAACAAAGAGTTGCAAGCTTTATACAACCATAGATAATCAAAGTCGACTAAAAAGTATCATAGACCACTACAAACTTCTTAAAGAGAGCTAGATTCTCAAGGCTCTGAAACTGACCAAGTAAAACAAAAACCAGATAAGAAAGAACTACAAGTTAATTTAAGCCTTTGAACCCGTTGTCGACAAATCAAAGTAGAATATCTTTGAATCAACAGGGGCCAGTTATTGATTTGACAAAAAGGTAATGGGTTTTTCTTTTTAAGCAAGCAAACTAATAACATAAAGCAAAAGAGAAGAAAACTAAATTAGCTTAAAGAGAAGTAGAGGTGATTGAAGAATGAAGAAGCTTAAAGAGAATTAAAACCATCAAGGACCAAGAAATAAGGAAGAGGGGTGGCTAAGCTAGCGGTGTGTATTGTGGTGGATTATAGCTCTGAAAGATTTTAGCATAGCTTGCACGCATGGCATTATAAGAAATTGGGTCATGGAAAACGCGGGAAGCAATGTTCTCTCCAGCTTTATCTCTTCCTGGTAAGCTCCTTACAGTTTTCACGCGCAAAGCAACGGTTACCGAAGAAAAGAGAGACCTGTAGTTGACTCAAGAGTTATTTCATATCTAATTTTTTAATTGAAAAGGTTCCAAATGTAATCAATGCCACTCATGTGAATTAAGTTAGGCCGTGACAAGGATACAAGTTAAGAGTTAGATGCTCCAATTTTGCAAAATGACCAAATTGCCTATTTTGTTGGCTTTTGTGTTTTAGATTTTGAGGTACTGTTTAGAAATTATTTTAAAATGATATTTTATTAAATTTTGAAACTTTTTTAGTTTTAAATGCAATCCTAAACTAACCATTTCTGTTTTCTTAATCCATTATATTTAAAAAGTAAAAAATAAAACCAGAAGTGTGTGTACATGATTTGATACCATCCTTGACCTTTAAGTTTCGAGGCATTAAAATCACATGCTTTATTTATGATTTAACTCTATTAGTTTTCTGTCGTTGATTTAACGCTCCTAAGAATATTGATCCCTAAGAATTTTGCTTTCAAAATAATCTTCTGTTATATATATATATATATATATATATATATATATATATATATATTTGTGACACATGAGATAACAAGAGAATTAAACAGTTTGTGTAAGAATTTTGATCAAATGGGAGCCAGAACCTAGTTGATTAAAGAAAAAGCCTATCTTAACCATCTAGTAGGTAGTTTAATGATAAAAAATTGAGATCAAGAGGATTGATCCTTTTATGGTTGCTAATATGATAATCATTGAAGGCTTACATGATTGTTAATTTTAGGATTCGTGGGATTAGTCGAGGTACATGCAAGTTGCTCGGACACCCACATTAATAATAATAATAATAAAAAAAAGAAGGAAGAAGCCAATCTTCTTCTTCTTTCAATCAATATTTTTCTTGGCCATTTTGACAATGTAAAATGTGACGCTTTACTTGACCTGGACTAACTGTATATGGTAAGACACCAGAACATTGAAATTATGAAATATATCAATCGTTAATTAAGCATACAAAATATTTATTTATGATAAATCGATGCCGGCCCGGCCCCATGTTCTGTTCATGGCGCGCAGGGAACCTTTTTTGAATCTTGCAAGTAGCCATTAATAGATATCAGAATCTTATGGTTTTAATTGCAGAATGAAGATGAGATTAATGATCGACAAGAAATTTAAAATAATACCTGATTTTAATTTGTTCTTGAAAACACAAGCAACCTCTGTAAAGCTGTGCTTCGATGTTGGATTACAAGGAAAAGAGCTGCTCTAGCTAGGTAGTTAGTTGAATTAATGCCTGGCAGCTCTATCAGACTACCTATTTATACTGAATCCTAAGCCTCGTCAGATCTTAGCTCGTGACTTGTGAACCAAGAAATTCCATATTTCTAGAACTGCATAGAAGATATTTGAAGAAATATATACAATAAGACAAGCAGTTATTGGTTTCATTTTTTCCCTTTAATTTATTTTAAAAACAACGTTGTTTTCTAACCGTTTGATGCTCTCCTGTTGTCTACCGTGGGTGGCGTGTGTAAACAATATTGCTTAGAAACAAAATCTGATTCCATTCATAAACAATATGTTTCTTTGAAAACCAAATTGAATAAAATAAATAATTAATATCATTTTAATTTAATATCTCTTTTTTCTGACGAAAAGAAATTACAGATTCTTATTTTCCTAATCGGACTCGTTTGAATGCTCGGATTTCATGATCGTATGGCCAACACCTTTATCTTCGGTTTTTTTTCCAGGTAAAAAATGAAGAGAATAAACTCATCTCGTAATGGCTTAGACCGTAAATTACGCCAAAAGCAGGGAAGTTATTGATGGAGAGGATCGTCGCAGGAGCCGAATTAAAAGAGAAATGGTTTTCTGGTGACAACTCTCGAGAAGACGCGTCACACGGTGACAAGTGTATGTTAAGCATTGGTTACCGCCTTTTTGAAACTTTGAAAATGGTTTCACGCCACGTCTCCACAGATTCTTGAAGTCACGTGCCTAGCGACTCCTTGTTGCTTTCCTTGACAAGACACCTGACATTATAATTTTTTCATTTTTGTTTTTTTATCACACTAATATTACATCCTCTGCATGTCTATCATAGTATCGAACAAGTATATAACTAGCAGTTGTTGATAAGGAAGCAATTGATTGCTTGACTTATTACGGGGTTTGTAAATGTTGATAATTTTTTTAAGTAGTTTTATTTGAAAAAATATTAAAAAAATATTTTTTTTATTTTTTAAAAATATTTTTTATATCTATGTATCAAAACAATATAAAAAAATTAATAAAATTAAATAAAAAATAAATTTTAATAAAACATAAGTTGAACCGTCCAATCAAATAATCCTTAAATCATCATAGCTTCTTGAACTATGTTTGGTTTTGAATTCTATATATATATATATATATATTAAGCCTGTGTCGAGGAGTATCTTTTTAAAATTATCAAATAGATATAAATTAACTTGAAAATAAAACTATTATTAAAAAAATAATTTTAAAAAAAGTTCAAGATCATTAAGAAATTAATAATGAAAATCATTAAAAACTCATCTCAAATTAAAAATCTCATTCGCTTTATTTTGGAAAAATATTGATTACAATAAGCTACAAGTCTAGAGTTTTACATTGTAAATAACAAGCACCAAAAGCAATATAATTTATATGATCAAGTGTAATCTTCTCACCTTGCAATTTTTATTTTTTATTTTTTTTCATCAAGGAAAACACACAAGTGATGGGTCACGGGTGTATATATTGAGATGATGTAACATAAATATAGAATACTATTAATTTATTCAATCTCAATGAACTTCATTTTCTCTACTTTTTTCGAGTATATATGATTATTATTAATCATTGTTTTCTTAAGATTTAAAAACAGTGAAAATTTAGTTCTAAATTATCACGCATCGAGTTTACATTCTAGCTAGTGACTAATTGAGTTTTAGAAGATATTGATCATCGATCTGCACTCGAAATGAAAAAATTACCAGTTTTAATTCTTCTTTTATGGCAATCTCCCTTTGATTATTAGTTTCGAATCAAGATGACTATTATCAAATTAAATTTGTTTAATATTTTAACCACCATCTTTCAAAAAAATTTAAGTGTCAAAGTCACTGAATGAGTAAATTGTCAATCCCTAAAACAGATTATGTATTATACTTTATCTGTTGGGTTATGAACGGGCATTTTCTAGAGGTTTTTATTGTATTAATCTACTATTATATAATTTTTGTTAAAGATATAGACTCAGGGGTGGTTCCAGGGCTGATGATTTCAAAGTAGACTCCCCATTCATTATTTATTAGATAGAAAAGATCACCAAGATTTCATGATCCGCGGCCTTATTTCAATCAATAATAGATCTCGGATAGAATCGGTATCAATATCGATTCGTTCCAAAATCTCTTATTGAATTGTTCATTCAATGAGCATTCTCAATATTATGCTTTAAAGAGAATCCGAACCTCCACGCTTTTTAGCATGAGATTTTGAGTCTTGCGTGTTTACTATTTCACCACCAAAAAAATGAATTGTATTCCATGAATATAACATCTATCTAGTGTGATGTATGAAATATTAACTTCTTTTCTTTTTAAATGATTTACGGCTTAATTAATTGATATTAATGTTGCTTTCTTTCTCTGGGAGAGGTTTCAGTTCAAATCTCTTATTTATAACATAAAAAAAAAAACTTGCTTTTATTAATTTGATGATTAAGATCCCTTCCCGAGTGATTCTATAAATGCACTTTTTATATATATCGACATGCTTTATTAATTTTTTTTTAATAAATTCTCCTAGATAATGGTGGATTTATATACTTAAAAATTAATCAAATATATACACAAAAATATATACCTAGTCATTATCCCAGCCCTTGAAGTTTTTTGTTATTATTATTGTTAACTTCATTAAAAGAGGACTTGTAAAAAAAGATTGTAGCTAATGACCAATGAGTGATAAAAATTATAAAGTACTGCGTGGTGATAGTAGCGTGCAAAAAGCTCATTAATTAACACTTTAATGTGGACTCCTGATGCTATAAATATGAATTATTAATATTGTGTTTGAAATCCCCTTAATCAGATTGATCAATATTTCGATGTTTCAATAAAATATAACCATTATTCAATAATTGAATTTTAAATATTTAAAATAATACAAAAATAAATTAGATCATACTAAGAATAATAATTTAATATTAAAACTAGCTTTTCTAAAATAATCATATCTCATATGGAGAAATATTTAAAGAAATAAAATGAGGGTGATGATATATTAGAAAAGAAAAATTAATTTTTTCAAACATATAAACTAAATTTATTTATCAATGAAATTTGAATTCAATCACGTAGAATTAGTTTCAAACATATATACTCAAATTAAGTACTCCAGAAAAGAGAATTATAGGTGGGCATCAAATGCAAAAGTTTCACCTTTTTAAATACAAAATATTTATAATCTCTGGATTCCATTAAAACACAGTGATGTGCATGCACTTCAACGAAGTCCGTGCCAAGCACAGCCCAGAGATAAGGTCACACATTAGCATAAGAGAATTGCTGATAGACGGAGAATCAATCAATCTCTTCCACTGGTTAATTTCTATTATATTAAATCCTTTTGGAGATCTTCTAGCCATTTTGCAAAGGTAAATTAAACCTCGCAAACGTCGAGAAGTACTGCCCACCAAATCAACGTCTACAACATTTGCGCATGTTTATTCATGATCCTTGACCATCACTAAGCTGTCATTAATAATAGATGGAAGTGTACGTGAACATGCATGAAACATGCTTTGGACGCAATAATGGAAGTGCAGAGACAGCCGAAGTGTACATTAATCAAGATAAACAGCTAGCCCACTTGTTAGCAAGTTGTAATATAAATCTGATATTTCAATATATATATATATATATATATATATATATATATATATATATATAGAGAGAGAGAGAGAGAGAGAGAGAGAGAGGGGGTACTGTTGCAACTTTACACAGAAGTTTGGGCATGGACAAATTTAAATCAAAGCAGCAGCTTGAAATTGGAGCATTGTGTATGAACAGATGGTGAGCTCAGCATTGCAACACCTACAGTGCAAAATTATAACTAACATCCCACTATAAGACCAGGGCGAATTTATAGATAAAAAGAGTAAAAAGCGTTGTGCATTATGGATCGGCTCAACATATGATGCCTGTGTCACAGAATGCTACAGAGGCGCGCTATGTGGGGCGGTTACGTACGTTGCTTCAACTTGGGGGCTAGGGCTGTATGTTGAGAGCAGGGGATTGCTAAGTTGTGAGCTACTGCTATCATTTTCTTGTAAAGTACAATTAACGGAGACATCATCGATCAATATCACGATTAATGGGAGTTTGAATTAAAAGTTACCCAAAATATTCGATGACTTGACTACCAAGAAACATGTGGACCATCACAAACATGCCTGGTGTTCATTGCCAATCAACTTTTACCCTCGTGGATAAATGCTCTTGAGTCTTTGCACCTTGTTTTTCTTCCTCCATTGACAATTTAATCACAAATATTGACAAGATATAATTCGCGAATAGCTAAGTATTTTTTGAGTAATTATTATATTTGAATAATAAATAATAGTAAAGTAATGAATATACATAAAGGTATCCAAAACTGATAATTAATGGATATTTAAATTTATTTACATGATAGGCAATAAATATGATATAATACCAAGAAATCTAATCCATAAAAACTGATTGTCTGCTAGCTCCTCTCAGAGAAAGTAAATAGAGACAAGATAGAAAGAAAAACCGGAAAGCATATATATATATTCAATGGATTCTTATTGCCTTGCTTTATCTTATCTCCCAGTACACGTATGCAAAATCTAGTCACGAGAATGTTGAGGGGGCAAATGTGACCATCTGAATCATGGAATTTGATGAACATGCATGTCCAAATTAACACCAAAAAAAACCTTCAAGAATTTACATTTGAAGTATTTTTTAGATATTTACGTACGGGCAATGCTAAATTTATTAATAATTTTGTTGTTCACACTATTTAGTTTTTTTTTTAAATAAGTAATTTATTTTTTATTAATGTTTATTATATTTTAGTTTAATGTACTGTCTTCTTTAATGATCGATGACATAAAGAGATTAATTAACGATGGTCATTTTAAAATAAGCAGGAACTAAAACCCACCCTGTACATGTGCGCGCACGCAATAAAAACATCAAAACATGCGTTTCTTACAATTTAATCTGTGAAGTGCTTGGAAAATTAATGTTTTTTTTTTCTTTCTTTCCTCTGCGCGGAGTACTCTTCAGGCCAATTTTTGTTAGGATGTTCTTATGTACCATATTCTTTGATCCTGATCAGCCTGTACACTTAATCACGGCCTTCTTTGCTTGTTTGTAATCCCTGACACCATTGCTGTCTATTTTGGGATGACATTAGAATGAATAATAATAATAATAATAGTTCACATGATCAAAACCTATATCTAAATGGACACGAGAGTCGTGTCCAGTATTATAGAAGGCTAGCTGGTCCTGGCTGTTTTCTGTATTCATATAGATGGTGAGCAATGGCTACGCATCATCGTCACATGCATGCATGTTTGCACAAAGCCATTTCATAAACTACAAGAAGAACTCAGCTAGATGTACAAAATTTCCACTAAAATCCAATAAGCTTTTTCGCCACCGAATACCAATGAGCACCCGTGACCCAGATGGACCATAGTATTGCGAATCCGCCAGCTCCGTGATTTTAAGGTCCCAGCCTTGTTAAATCTGTGCCCAATGACCCCAATGCCATTTATTTTCGTATCTTCATTGCTATATAAGTCCTAACGTACCATTGGCTCTCTTCACAACTCCACAAAACAAGAGACAAGAAAGAGATCAGTAGCTTGTCGACATTTTGAGAGTTATGGAGGCACGCACAAAGAAGCTTGTCGTTGTGGCATTGGTCATGGCCTTCGCCCTGGTGTCCAACCCCATTGCGGCAAAAGGACAGGTCACCTTATGCGGCATGACCAAAGAGGGTTTTGCTTCATGTAAGCCATCAGTGCAGACAGGTGTTAACCCTCTTCCACCATCATATTCATGCTGCTCGGCTTTAGAGAAAGCTGACTTGAGCTGCCTTTGCTTTTTCAAGAAAAACTACCCTAAAATGCTAACTGACAATAATATAGATCCCAACTTGGCAATGCAGCTTCCGGCGAAGTGCAACATGGCGGGGTCTTTCAGTTGCAAATAAAATGCGCTGAACAGTACTGTAACTGGTGCCGCATGCATGCTTGGTTAATATGTTTTGTTGTTTTCCCTGATCAATCTGCTTTTCTTTGTTTGCGTTGTTTTGGGTATGACCAGCCCGATTATGTTTAGTTGTCGTTGTTATGTTATCTCTGATTTTTTTCAAGTTAATTATGATCATGTATGCGTTCGTGTAATGGGAAAATTAATCATGTCCTTATTATTATCGAATTGGTTGTATTTTCTTTTCACAAAGTTTGTGCTTAACAACATTAATAATCTGTTATGGCTTGTGAGGCAATTTTCCATGAATCTAAGAACCCAAATTCCAAAACTAGCTAGGGTTTTTTTCCAAGATGAGATAGAGGTCACAATGAATTATCCTGCACCACATGGAATAGGATAGTACTCTCATCTCTAATTCCACGCGTCCCACCTTCCTAGTGACAATAATGTTGGATGAAGTAAGTTTCAATTCATCTCTTAAGATTTGTGACCATTAACGATCCATTTTTATTAATTATAGTTTCAGTTGAACCAATGCTCCTTGTAAAGTTTCATTATGATCATCAATCTATTCCTTCTTCTTCTTCTTTTTATAATATTCCTTCTGTCGATCCATTTAATTATGGAACGGAGGTTTTTCAATCCCCAAGCTTTAGGAAATTGGATCAGATATAACCACATTTCAATGTAATTGTTATATTTTAAAAGGTGTAAATGATGCCACGGATGTTACTAAGGTACAAAATTAAAAATCACCCACCTTTTTTTTGTATATTTAATTTAGAATAAAAATAAATGAAAACATAAAACAATTTGAAACTTAATTAAAACTAAATCGGTATTAAAAAGTCTAAACTAAATTGGATAAATATTTTTTTCAAGAATTTGGGAATTTGTGAAACTTTTAAATTTTTTAACTATTTGTCTGTGGTTCTTTCCTAGTTTGTTTGATTGGAGGTGTGAGAATCTGCGCCTCACTGTGATAGTGATTAGCAATTTAAAAAAAATATTTAAAAATATATTAAAATAATTTTTTAAAAAAATATTTTTATATCATCATATTAAAATAATTTAAAAATATATAAAAATTAATTTTTAAAATATAAAAGGAAAACAATAGCTCGTCTTCCATCTTTGAATTCGGGGTAGGTGTCGTTAATATTGGACCTGGCCCAGGGCAGATCTCTCTTACTTACCCCACGCTAAACAATACTATCCACCATCTATATTTTTGCTTTTTTCAATTTCTACGGCAGTGTGGAAATACTATATTGACGGGCACGACAACACAGGATTCTGCCCTTCTCTATCTCCACACCCCTTATTTTCTAGTTTTTATTTTGTTTTTTATTTTTTCTAAAAATATTATGTATAAAAAATTAAGCAGACATGTCTTTTAGTCTAGTTTTTTTTAATGGAAATAAAGGTCTTGCTTGATTTATTTAGAAAAATAAAATAAATGAACATAATTAAATCCGGTGAATCAAACAAGATTATTACAGAATTTTAAAAACAATATTTTAATGTTTTCCAATTTGGTAGAGAATTATAGAATTAGAAATTATGTTTTCTGTTTCTTTAATTTGGTTTCAATAACATTTTTTTTGTTATTTAATAAAAAAATACAAAGACTAATTAAAAAACAAATATATTATTGTTTCGCACTATACCATAGATGGGACAAAAAAAAATAAACATAAAAAAGGAATGTAAATTTTTTGATATTATCATTAAACTCGTTTTAAAAAGTAAAATTTTAAAACTCCTAACCTGACTTTATGTATTTTCAAACAATCTTTTATTTAATAATACAATAAAAAAGCATACAATTGCAAAAATATTGCATATATTGTTTCCAAAAAATAATCTAATATGGTTTTTAAAGAAAATTTAAATTACAAAACCAAAAAAAATCCAGTAATTTATATATAATTGAAGACAAAAATATTTATAAATGTGATAAAATTATATACAAAATATATTAGAAAACTTGAAAAATCACAATTTTTATATTAATTGAATATCCATGGTTTTTTAGTATATTAAGCGCACAATTTTTTTATAAAAAATTATAATATTATCTAAGAAACGTTACAAAATTGAATATTTTTTATAATATGTTTACATATAAATTCAAAAAAAAACTAAACTAAAAATGCAAGTGCACACGAGCCCAGGCCACTAAAAAAAGCTGAAGGGCCCAGGCATTGTTTTTTTTTATTATTATTCTTAAGGGGGTGGTCTGCTACCACCACAGAGGTGACCAGGACATTAGAGGAAATTAATGGCTTTTTAACCTGAAAAATTATTTTTTAATTATTTCTTTGCTTGTAAATACCTATAAAAACATAAGAGACCTAGATGAACCCACTAGTAACGTCAATTAACCCAAAAATGGGTTAAGAAACCAAAAAAATAAAATAAAATAAGAGTTGGAAGAAATTCTTGGGCTCAAATCTGCCTTCTCAGTAATGTTTTCAAGAAAAAACAACCATCATTGAACTTTATTATTAAATAAAATTGTTAACACAAAAATTAACTTTTTTCATTGTCAAATATCAATTGATGATTTTCTCTCTCTTCTATTAAAATTTAATGACTTTCTTTATTTTCTCTTGTCTCAAGAACTGGATTGGTAAAAAATAAATTCCAAGACCAGAATATAAAATACCAAAACTACAGGGACTATTAAAAAGGAAAATGGAAAGTATGGGGTTTGGATGGAACTTTCCCACCATTTTACGCATTAACGGGTCAATAAAAAAAAAAAAAGTAAAGAAATGAAAAAAAAAAATGTGGTGCTATTGTTCACCGCTACATAGCGTATTGGTAACGGTGAAGCTAGCTACTGTGTGTAATAAAATAAACTAATTGGCCTTGAAAAAACACTCGAGTTTCAGACTTATCTACACTGTTCAATGGAATGCTGTAATAATGATTTTGCTTTTCTATCCGGAAAATTTAACATTAGCTTTTAAAAGCATTAGATTATTTTCATAGGATTACCAAACTGTTCAGGAATGAGTTTTTTTTCCATCTCAGTACACTGTAAAATGATCAAAATATTATCAAAACCAAAAAAATTAGAACAAATATAGGGGGTATCTTTATATTTTTCACAATATTTTTTTGTTATTATAATATCAATTAAGGATAAATTTGGTATTCAACCAAGTATAAAAAACAATAAATAATTAAAAAGCATGATGAAACAATAAAAAAAAATTGAAAACAAAAAAATATAAAATTAGAGTCAATGAGCTTTTTCGCCATTTTCACAATAGTTATTTTCTGTTATTATTGTTATTGTTTAATTAGCTTAGGGGCATCTTGGTATTTGAGTAAAAAAAAAAAAAGGATGGGCGGCGTGAACGCACTCTCCAACACGTGCGGCATCTATAATGTCTAAAAATTTTCTTTCATTATAAAGTCCTTTTCTTTGCGGGGAGGTGTTATATGTTAGCATTGGTGGTTTGTTTTGTCATCAAGGAGTTTTTTTTTTTTGTTCTTTCTATTCTCTTCAAAATTACAGTTTAATTTTTTTTATTGTTGGTATTTCAACTTCAATTCTTATTCTTTTTATTTATAATTTCTATCTTTTCTCATTTTATAAAAGTTTTATTTATTTTTAATTTCATCATTCCATCATGGTTTGTTATATATATATTTTTCAATCTAGTCCTTATTCCTTTTATTTTTATTTTTTTCTTTGATTTTTTTTAGTAAAGTTTTATTAGTTTTTAATTTCATCATTCATTATAGATTGATTGTATTGTATTTTTTAATTTGGTCAATATCTAAAAAGTTGAAATTAACAAAAAAAAAATTAAAAAACATCACAACAAAAATTCAAAAGCTTTATCATGGATTTCTATTGTGATTAATGGTGGAATATGTATGGGTGAATAATAGTTATACTACACTCTTTAATTTTTGTTATTTTATAAAGTTTAATAGCATGATTTTTCTGTAAAATTATTATTATTTTTTAATTTTATAGGAAAAAATAAACTATAAAAAAAATTAAGTTTAATTAAAAATAAAAAAACACCCCACTAAATTTATAAACGAGAAATCACGCTGGCTTAATATAAAAAAAATTATAAATTTAACTTTCCGACCATATTAATATTAAAAATTTAAAAGGGTAAAAATAACTTTTAAAAAATCAAAATAAAATAAAACAAGAAAAAGTAAAAACAAAAAAACTCAACGTGAAAAGTAGCTATTCATAGGAGAAGAAAGAACCACGGTTACCAAGTCAAGAAGAAAGAGCGCAGAAAGCTCATTCAAGGTAAAAAAAAAAAAATTAATATAACGGATAACCTGACTTTTCTAGAAATTATTTACTTTTCTATTTAAAGTTAGTCTTTATGTAGCTTTAGAGAACGTTTTGTATTGCGTTTGTACTTGCGCTTCGTCCAAATTTGAATTTTTTTTTTTTTGCTAAAATTGAGTGCGGTTTGTACTTTTTGGATCGTTTTGATGTGCTGATGTCAAAAATGATTTTTAAAAAATAAAAAAACATCATTGACATGCATTTCGGCACGAAAAGCTATTTAAAAAGCACCCGCAACCACACTACCAAACACGCTTATTCAAGTCTGCCACGCAAGGAAAGTAGGAAAGCATGATTAAGAAAAATTATTTATAGAGAAAAAAATAAATTTAAAAAGTATTTGACTGTAGGGAACTTTCTTTTGTGATTAGACATGAGAGAAGGGAAGTGACAGTGGAGAGCTTTAAGTTTGCGTATGAGCTGAGAAAGCTAGTGCATTGCTATATAGCCTAGAGAGAGGCGCGTGAGGCGGAATCTGCTCTCCACTCCACCTCTCAATGTTTTATTCTCTCGCTTTCCTTTTGGATCATCGTGACAATGAGAAGATGGCCTGTTTGTAATCGTAATAGCTACGGTAGTTTAAAGTGTGTTTTTTTAGAAATAAATTAAAATAAAAAAATTATTTTTAATATTATTATTTTATGATATAATTTAAAAATATATAAAAACATAATTTTAAATAAAAAAATTAAATTTTTTAAAAACACGACTAAATACACCGTAGATCTAGGTATTTTAGACCGGTTGATACCTCGACCAAGTTTAAGTTTTTTTTAATAAAAAACAATTAATTTAGGGAATCTTTTATATGATATATTTAAAAAATCAATTTGTCTAAAAATTGTTTTTAATAATTAAAATTCAATAAATCAGTAGAAAAAACAAACCCTCTTGATAGCTAAAAGACAAAATATCACACCCTCCAAACGATTTCCAATTTCCTATATTATTTATGGGAGATGCAACTCAAGCCCCGTACATTAATTAAAGTGTTGATCTAATTAAATATCATTAAAAAACATAAATTTATTTATTTTTATTGGACAGAATGCAAGTTTTCATATTGTACTTTTAAAAAAAATCAACAAAGAGATCATGAAGATAAATATTAAAAAAATTTAAAAGCATTTTAAGAAATTGATTTATTTATATATTCTAGCTTCTTTTTTTTCCTTCAGCTTAAAATTTATAGATTTTCAAATCAAATACACTCTAACTGTGGAATATGTATCAGTGAACAAATTAATATTAAGCGTGGAGGAAATAAAAAATAATAGAGACATCATTATTTATTTAAAGGTGAGCTAAGGTTTTTGATTTGGAACATGAAATAATATTTATTTTAATGATTGAAGTAATTTTTGCTCCCACCGCATTTATAAATATTTTTTATAACATGAGATTTATTAAAAATTATGATTAAATTATAAGTTTTGCAAAATAACAAAGACATGATTTTGACGCTTTTAAGAGAAAGAAAGAAAATTTATTATTATTGCTTTTGAGAAATTATCAAAATAACATTAAAAAAATAATTTGTTCTTTTAAGTCATTTCCTATACATCATGTAGGTAATTTTTGTACAACCATATATATAACTAGAATGTGTTTGGTATTGTGATAAATATTATGGTTGTGATCTGAAAAAAGTTATTTTATTTAGTTGAGATTAGTTTGAAAAATTAAATGTTTGGTTAAAACTGTGGTTGAAATTAAGGTTGAAGAAAAATAAGTTTAATGTGCTTGGTTAAGAATGCTTTTGAAATTGAGGTTATAAGATAATTTTTAAAAATATATATAGATTTAACTATTATTATTACATCACAAAATAAATAATACTTTATATAAAATATTTTTTATTGTTCCATTAAAATATCTACAATTCTATCACGTATGAAATACATCCGATAAGGACTACAGTTTTTGTGGTTTTTTAAGCGTGCAATAACATTAGGTAAAATATAATCAAGAACAAAATTGGGATTGCGATCAAATTCTGCAAATGCTACATCATCCAGCGATCTTTGTCTAATTTATGCAGTGTCATTGAATAATGTTAAATACTAGTTTTTTGAATAAAAAAACTAAAAATTTAAAAATAATTTTTATTTTACTGGTTCGGATCTGGTTCAATGCATTTTAAGTTTTGAACCGGAACCGGTCCAACCAAAAGAGTATAGCCGGCTATAGTCATCGGTGTAACAAGCATACACTATTCACGTGAACAGTGTATTCATGTTACACAGTTCATGCTACTTATTAGCATGAACAGTGCGTAAATATGTGTTTACCATTGTTTATTGTTGAAACAAAAGCAGCCGTTCATTGTTTTGTGATTACTGAGTTTGGAACACAGTAAAAAATAGAATCCATGAAAAATAGATCGTGTTTTTCTTTGTAACCAAACATATATTTATTGTGTTTTATTTAAAACGCAGCCGCAGTCGTATAAACAAACGCCCAGTGTGAACCAAAATAAAAGAAGCAAACTCGGTCCCCTGGGTCTCCCCTCCTCCAAACACCCTCTTCCTCTTCTCCTCGAAGAAAACCAGAGAGTTAGTGGAAGTGATGGCGTGTGGGAGCCACGAGTCTCATGTTAGCGATCCATTTTCCTCAACTCCACCACAAGCATCACCCTCTGCTTCCCCATCTCCTCAAAGGAACCCTAAAGAACATGATCAATGCTTTGTGTGCAAAAGGCTTGGCCACTGGTCCAAAGATTGCCCCAACAAAACCCCCCCAAAATCACTGGTCTTAAGCCCTGGATCATCCTCCTCGCCTTCAGTGCAGGTTCCTGATCTTCCAGTGGTTCGATGCCCTTGTGGTGGGGGCACTTGTAGAGTTTCAACTTCGAACACCGTTAAAAATCCTGGCAGAAAGTTCTATGCTTGCCCTGTTGATCATAGAACATCGGTTAGTACAGTACTCTTGTCCAGTCTTCACCTCATGCCCCACCTTTCCCTTATTTCTTCTGCATTGCTCTTTTGTTGTTAATTTTTAGGGTAGTTGCGGATTCTTCAAATGGAGTGACGACATTGCTGCTAGATTTAAACCCCCTATGTGTCCATGTGGTGCCGGGTCATGCAGTTTAAATATCGTATCAAGTGGTCCAGACAGAGGCCGATGGTATTTTGCTTGCCGGATTAAGAAGGTGTGCTCTTTGACTTTTGCTTCGCTTTCCTTTTCAACAATTTTCTAACCTGTTTTGAGTTCGGGGTCTTCATTTTTTTCCTCAATAATATGCCATCTGTTCATAATGATTGTGACGGGCTGGTGCTGTTCTTCGTTGATCTTATTGGACTCGACGCTTCCATGTTCTCCAGATCATGCTCTATCGTGTTCGTAAAGTCCACATCACATTATAATCAACCGTTGAGATTTTTACTCATTAATAGCGGGTAGTTATTCAACAATTTAGATTTAAAGAACTTGATATGTCGTATTTTCAAAGCCAAGAACATGAAACTGACTTTATAACAGCAGTCCCACTCTAAATTTTCTCAAGAAAACCTAAGAAAGTTCCTGGCCACAGCCGGGCATCACCTCTGGAGAATAAAGCTGTTTTTCTAATGCTTTCCAATAATTGATTGTAGCTGTAAACTCTTGGTCTTTGGGCGAGATGGTCAAAGTTAAAACACAGTTATTAGTTTTTACTTGTGTGTTTCTCCATACTTTTGCCTGTGTTTCTAATGCTTGTCTTGATTTAAGTAAAGTGGTTTGATTTTGATACAGAACCATGGAGCTTGTAAATTTTTCCAGTGGGCAGATTCTGAAGGGAATATCATGCCAAATAAGCATGGAGATGAAAGCAAGGGATACCCTGCCCGTCGGTACTTGTTTGCTGTAAACAATGAACTGTGCACGGAAGACAATAGGAGTTCTGATATTGAGCTGGAGTCAACAATGGTGGAGAGTGTTGATAATTATCCTATTTCATCCATGGATCCACCTATCAGAAAAGATGAGGTCCTTGTTAGGGACCTGGTCATGCAGGACTCCGAGTCTTGCGATATTGTGGCTGGGACAGCACTTGAAGTCCCCCCACCAATACCCAAGCCCGAGATTCCTTGCCAAGAACCAGAGTTCTCTTTGCAAATTTCTGCTGCAAGGCACACAAAAAGTGAAGGTGTATATTTTTTGGGTACTTGATTTCTTTGTTTATTGCTGTCAGTTTGTTTTGATAATTTGCATGATCCCCACTATCATTTCACAACATTGAGTTCATTTTTCATTTTGGTGGTTGACTGGTGATGTTTATCAGTTTTTACAAATTCATGTCCGTGTTTGATTGGGTAGGGTTGCTTTGACCTCACTTATTGGTTCCTAAAAGAGCCCCATGGTTAACCCATCTTTTGCCGTAAATAAAGTCCATTAATTTGTTCAGCTGTTTTCCTTCCTCAAATCTTCAGTTCTAACACCCCTGTTCTGTAACAGGCACTTCTCCTTTTGATCCTGTTATAGAAGACGTGGGTGATATTGAAGGCCTGGCTCTCTTAGCAGGCAGTTCATCAAATGATGGTGAAAGGGATATACAGCAAGGTCCATTTCTACAATCTCGAGGATGCTGAGCATCCAAATGGTATTTTTCAGGAGCCTTCAGGGACGAAAACTGTGGTGGAGAACAGTGATAAATCAAAGCTAGCCTTGAAAACGTTTGGGCAAGGTTTGCTCGCCATTCTGCAGTCTATGGATCAGACTCAGCATGAAACAATGTTGAAGGTGGCAGAAAACACTTTTGATACTTTGCGCCATCTCTCAATTGACTATGCAACTTTTTCCAAGGCTGTGAGGGAATACATTGAATGCAAATCAAAACTGGCTGGAATTGAGGAGTCCATGGGCGAAGAATTTTCTCGAGAAGAATTCCTTGGCCATTACTATGATAAGAAAACCCGGTTTGACAACATCTCTCAGCGCCATGTGGAGGCAGTATCTGCTTATGAAGCTTCCGAAAACCACCTCCAATCACTTCGCGTAGAAGTTTCACGTGTCAAAAACATGCTTCTTGAGCTGGAGAAACAATTATCTTTCTGTGAGGCTGAGACTTTGAGGTGCAAGTCTTGTGTTACTGAAATTTCTAACCATAAGTCAGAATCAGAGAGAAGCTTGGATGCTGCATGTGAGAAAATGGAAGAAGCTTTGAAACTTGAAGACGAGAGGGATTCATTGGTATATGCAGTAAATGCAGCATTAGAGAATGCAAGGGTTCAGCTTCTTCAGTGACACCACGAAACTTTCGATTTGTTTCTGCAGTAGCAAACAATCTAGGTTACAATATCTGTATGTGTATGTATGTACATACTTGTAAGCGAATCTAGCAACTTAAGGCATGCTCCTCGCACTTGTAAACACTTAGACCTGTATGGTATGTATAATGTTACGATACGTCATCCTAAGTGGTCTAATGTACGTAGATTATGCTGCTTGTCTCTCGGAACTGACAGCTAATGTTTTCGTTGTTTGAAAGAAGGAACAAAGTGCTGACGTGGCTAAAATGGGTGAAGGTTAAAAACTGAAGGAGCTAGCGAAGGCAACCCCGGTTGTTTTTTGCTGGATAATGGGGGTTTCTGGCGACATGGTTTATGGCAACCTGGTGATTTTTGGGCTGCTTTTCTCGGTTTGCAATTAGCTTGGCAGCAAAGGGTGTTGAAAGACCGAATTAGAGCTTGAATGGTTAATTATTGTTGGGACTATCACTGACACCAATGCCGCTACTACGTGTGGTCCTTTGTTCCAGCGAATTATGGATATGGTAAATTGGGCTTGGAAAATTCAGGTCAACCATTCATTCAGGAGGGAAGGTAATGGTCTAATAGCTGGATTGTTCACGTCCTTGAAGTTTTAGTTTTTTCATATTTGGTCTTTGTAGTGTTTATATTCCTTCTGTCGATGCATTTAATGGAGCAGAGGTTTTTCAATCCCCGAGCTTTAGGAAATGTGATCAAATATAACCATTTCAGTATAATTGTTTTTTATTAAAAGGTGTAAATGATGCCACGGATGTTAATAAGGTACAAAATTAAAAATTACCCACCTTTTTTTGGTATAGTTAATTTAGAATAAAAATAAAGAAAAGCATAAAACAATTTGAAACTTAATTAAAACTAAATCGGTATTAAAAAGTCTAAACTAATTAGATTTTTTTTTTCAAGAATTTGGAAATTTGTGAAACGTTTTCATTTTTTTGGCCTGACCTAAATTTGATCAGCTAAAGTAAACTATTCCTCTTCGGACCTTCCGCTGGTGTGGTTGATCTGAGGAGTGAGCTAGTTTGGAGGTGTGTTATTTTGATAATAATAAGTTTTTAAAGTAATTTTTATTTGAAAATATATAGTAATAATATATATTTTTTTAATTTTTTAAAATTTATTTTTGACATTAGCATATGAAAACAATTTTAAAATATAAAAAAGAAAAAAACAATTTTTTCAAATCACTTTTAAAATAAAATAAAAAAAACCCATAGCTCTCTCTTACTTACCCCACGCTAAACAATACTATCCACCATCTATATTGTTTGCCTTTTCAATTTCTACGGGAGCGTGGAAATACTACATTGACGGGCACGCCAATATGGGGTTTTGCCTTTCTCTATTTCCACACCCCTTATTTTCGCCGCATGGCAAATTTCATATGTGCAATGGAACTGAATTTTGGACGGGGTCGAAGTTAAACCGCGCTCTTAGAGAGTGTTGTTTTAGAAAATAGTTTTCTAGTTTTTATTTTGTTTTTTATTTTTTATTTTTTCTAAAAATATTATGTATAAAAAATTAAGCAAACATGTCTTTTACTCTAGTTTTTTTTAATGGAAATAAATTTATTTAGAAAAATAAAATAAATGAACATAATTAAATCAGGTGAATCGAGCAAGATTGTTACAGAATTTTAAAAACAATATTTTAATGTTTTCCAATTTTGTAGAGAATTATAGAATTAGTAAGTATGTTTTCTGTTTCTTTAAATTTTTCCCTATAAAACTATAAAATTTTCCACAAGAGAACATTAGATGTTCTTGCCTGTTATCTCTAATTTTGGATTTTGTTTGATATTCAATGGATTTTGTAATTCTTTCATGTTTGAAATCTAGGTTTATGAATAATTTGCGATGCCTATTGAAGTCCTTCAAGCAGATTAGATCAAACTAGGTTTATTGGATTAGATTTTTTTAATAAAAAAAAATATTTTGAAAATGAACCAAAAAAAAGTCAAGGTGCAAGAAATAACAAGTTCTTTTTAAAATAAACGATAATATACTGGATTGACCCGGATTATCAGCTCATCGAACTCAGTTACCTAGATTATGGATTCAGTAACATTTATTTTGTTATTTAATAAAAAACATTATAAAGATCAATTAAAAAACAACCATGTTATTGTTCCGCAGTGCACTGCAGATCAGATCAGACAAAAAAAATTCAATGTAAAATAAAATATCCAGATTACAGTAAATTTTTTTGCATTGTCATTAAACTTGCTTTAGAGGGTAAAATTTTAAAACTCCCGACCCGACTTCATCATGTATTTTCAAATATTTTTTTATTTAATAATACAATAAAAAAACATACAATTGGAAAAACATTGCATGTATTGTTTCCAAAAAAAATCCAATATGGTTTTTAAAGAAAATTTAAATTACAAAACCAAAAACAATTCCAGTATTTTGTATATAAAGACTAAAATATTTATAAATGTGATAAAATTATATAAAAAATATATTAAAAAACTTGAAAAATCACAAATTTTATATTAATTGAATATCCATGCTTTAGTAGTCTTTGTTATAATAATATAATAATATTTTAAACATCTTTGTATTAGTTGAATATAATTGAAAAAAAAAAAAGTCATTCAAGGTTAAACACCTTTGCATCTCTACAAACCACGGTTACCAAGCCAAGAAGAAAGAGCAATTCATCCAGTTTTGTGAAAAAAGCTATAATAATGATCCCAGCATACTTTATTTGTTATAATAATATAATAATATTTTAAACACCTTTGTATTACTTGAATATAATTGGAAAAGAAAAGGAAAAAAAGTCCGGCATCACTACAAACCACGGTTACCAAGTCAAGAAGAAACAACGCAGAAAGTTCATTTAAAGTATTTCGAGGAAAACTAATATAACGGACAACAAACCTGGCTTTTCCAGAAATTATGTACTTTTCCATTCAAAGTTAGCCTTTACGTGGCTTTATTCAAGCCTGCCACGTAAGGAAAGCAGGAAAGCATGAAAGTCTTACCCTGGTGCGGAAAAAAGCATGATTAAGATAAATTATTTATAGAGAAAAAAATAAATTTAAAAAGTATTTAGTTGCATGTATGGTTGTACAAAAATTACCTACAGGATGTTTGGAAAATAATTTAAAAGGACATATTATTTTTTTAATGTTATTTTGATAATTTCCCACAAGCAATAATAAGAAATTTTCTTTCTTTCTCTGAAAAGCATCAAAATCATGTAATTGTTATTTTACAGAACTTATAATTTAATCATAATTTTTAATAAATCCCATGTTATAAAAACTATTTATAAATGCGGTGGGAGCAAAAAGTACTTCAATCATAAAAATAAATATTCTTTCTCTATAAATAATATAAAAAACATTAATCATGACCGAGGTATCAACCGGTTTAAAATACTTAAAAATATTTACTTTATTTTTAATTTTATCATTCTATCATGATTTGTTATATTTTTTTCAATCTAGTCCCTATTCTTCTTATTTTTATTTTTTCACTCTGATTTTTTTATTAAAATTTTATTAATTTTTAATTTCATCATTCATTATAGATTAATGGTATTGTATTTTCTAATTTGATCAATATATTAAAAGTTGAAATTGACAAGAATTGTTTTTTTTTAAATCACAACAAAAAATTAAAAGCAAAACATTGTAGATTTCTATTATGATCAACGGTGCAATAGGTATGGGTGAATAATAGTTATCCTGCACCCTTTAATTTTTGTTATTTTATAAAGTTTAATAGCATGTTTTTTTTTTCTGTAAAATTATTATTATTTTTTAATTTTATAAGAAAAAATAAACTATAAAAAAAGTGAAGTTTAATTAAAAATAAAAAAACACCCCACTAAATTTATAAATGAGAATAACTTGAGTTATTTGACAAACCAACAAATCACGCTGGCTTAATACAAAAAAAAAATTATAAATTTAACTTTCCGACCATATTAATATTAAAAATTAAAAAGGTAAAAATAATTTTTTAAAAATCAAAATAAAATACAAAAAGGAAAAAAAAACCTATTTTTCAAGTAAAAACAAAAAACTCAACATGGAAAGTAGCTATTCATGTGAGAAGAAAGAACCATGGTTACCAAGTCAAGAAGAAAGAGCGCAGAAAGTTCATTCAAGGTAAAAAGGAATTTAAAAAGTATTTAGTTGCATGTATGGCTGTACAAAAATTACCTACAGGATGTTTGGGAAATGACTTTAAAGGATATATTATTTTTTAATGTTATTTTGATAATTTCTCAAAAGCAATAATAATAAATTTTCTTTCTTTCTCTTAAAAGCATCAAAATCATGTGTTCGTTATTTTGCAAAACTTATAATTTAATCGTAATTTTTAATAAATCTGATGCTATAAAAAATATTTATAAATGTGGTGGGAGCAAAAACCTTAGCTCACCTTTAAATGAATAATGATGTCTCTATTTATTTATTTTTCTCCAGGCTTAACATTAATTTGTTCACTGATACATATTTCACAGTTAGAGTGTATTTGATTTGAAAATCTATAAATTGTAGGCTGGAGAAAAAAAAAAAAGAAGAACAAGGTAGAATATATAAATAAATCAATTTCTTAAACTGCTTTAACAAATTTTAATATTTATCTTCATGATTTCTTTGTTGATTTTTTTTTAAATACAATATGAAAACTTGCATTCTGTCCAATAAAAAAATAAATTTATGTTTTTTAATGATATTTATTTAGTGCTTTTTACGAGGATCTATTTAGAAAATCAACACTTTAATTAATGTACGGGGCTTGAGTTGCATCTCCCATAAATAATATAGGAAATCGTTCGGAGGGAGTGATATTTTGTCTTTTAGCTATCAAGAGGGTTTGTTTTTCCTACTGATTTATTGAATTTTAATTTTTAAAATCATTTTTTAGACAAATTGATTTTTTAAATATATCTTATAAAAGATGCACTAATGATTTAATTGTTTCTTATTAAAAAAAACTTAATCTTGGTCAACATATCAACCAATCTAAAATATCTGGATTTATGATGTTTTTAAAAATTTAGTGTAAATCATGTTTTTAAAAATTTTAATTTTTTTTAAAATAATTTTTTTATATATTTTTAGATTATTTTAATATAGTGATGATAAAAATAAATTTTAAAAAATAAATTTTTTAATTTTAATACAATTATAAATATAAAAACATTTTAACAATCATCCCTGTTATAATTAAAAATATACCCCAGGTCATCTTCTCATTCTCATGATGATCCAAAAGGAAAGCGAGAGAAAAAAACATTGAGAGGTGGAGTGGACTGTGGAGAGCACATCCTGCCTCATGTGCCTCTCTCTGGACTATATAGCAATGCACTAGCTTTCTTAGCTCATACCCAAGCCAAGGCTGTCCACCGTCACTTCCCTTCTCTCATGTCTAATCACAGAAGAAAGTTCCCTCCAGTCAGTGTCAACCAAAATAAAAGAAGCAAACTCGGTCCCTTGGTCTCCCCTCCTTCCTCTTCTCCTCGAAGGAAACCAGAGAGTCGGTGGAAGTGATGGCGTGTGGGAGCCACGAGTGTCATGTTAGCGATCCAATTTCCTCAACTCCACCACAAGCATCACCCTCTGCTTCCCCATCTCCTCAAAGGAACCCTAAAGAGCATGATCAATGCTTTATGTGCAAAAGGCTTGGCCACTGGTCCAAAGATTGTCCCAACAAAACCCCCCGAAAATCACTGGCCTTAAGCCCTGGATCATCCTCCTCGACTTCAGTGCAGGTTCCTGATCTTCCAGTGGTTCGATGCCCTTGTGGTGGGGGCACTTGTAGAGTTTCAACTTCGAACACCGTTAAAAATCCTGGCAGAAAGTTCTATGCTTGCCCTGTTGATCATAGAACATCGGTTAGTACAGTACTCTTGTCCAGTCTTCACCTCATGCCCCACCTTTCCCTTATTTCTTCTGCATTGCTCTTTTGTTGTTAATTTTTAGGGTAGTTGCGGATTCTTCAAATGGAGTGACGACATTGCTGCTAGATTTAAACCCCCTATGTGTCCATGTGGTGCCGGGTCATGCAGTTTAAATATCGTATCAAGTGGTCCAGACAGAGGCCGATGGTATTTTGCTTGCCGGATTAAGAAGGTGTGCTCTTTGACTTTTGCTTCGCTTTCCTTTTCAACAATTTTCTAACCTGTTTTGAGTTCTGGGTCTTCATTTTTTCCCTCAACAATATGCCATCTGTTCATAATGATTGTGACGGGCTGGTGCTGTTCTTCGTTGATCTTATTGGACTCGACGCTTCCATGTTCTCCAGATCATGCTCTATCGTGTTCGTAAAGTCCACATCACATTTTAATCAACCGTTGAGATTTTTACTCATTAATAGTGGGTCGTTGTTTCATATTTGATGTGAAGATTAAACACAAGCCTTACTGTTGATCTGTATTCAACAATTTAGATTTAAAGAACTTGCTATGTCGTATTTTCAAAGGCAAGAACATGAAACTGACTTAATAACGGCAGTCCCACTCTAAATTTTCTCAAGAAAAGCTAAGAAAGTTCCTGGCCACAGCCGGGCATCACCTCTGGAGAATAAAGCTGTTTTTCTAATGCTTTCCAATAATTGATTGTAGCTGTAAACTCTTGGTCTTTGGGCGAGATGGTCGAAGTTAAAACACAGTTATTAGTTTTTACTTGTGTGTTTCTCCATACTTTTGCCTGTGTTTGTAATGCTTGTCTTGATCTAAGTAAAGTGGTTTGATTTTGATACAGAACCATGGAGCTTGTAAATTTTTGCAGTGGGCAGATTCTGAAGGGAATAACATGCAGAATATGCAAGGAGATGAAAACAAGGGATACCCTGCCCGTCGGTCCTGGTTGACTGTAAACAATGAACAGTGCACGGAAGACAATAAGAGTTCTGATATTGAGTTGGAGTCAACAATGGTGAAGAGTGTTGATAATTATCCAATTTCATCCATGGATCCACCTATCAGAAAAGATGAGGTCCTTGTTAGGGACCTGGTCATGCAGGACTCCGAGTCTTGCGAAATTGTGTCAGGGACAGCACTTGAAGTCCCACCACCAATACCCAAGCCTGAGATTCCTTGCCAAGAACCAGAGTTCTCTTTGCAAATTTCTAATGCAAGGGACACAAAAATTGAAGGTGTATATTTTTTGGGTACTTGATTTCTTTGTTTATTGCTGTCAGTTTGTTTTGATCATTTGCATGATCCCCACTATCATTTCACAACATTGAGTTCATTTTTCATTTTGGTGGTTGACTGATGATGTTTATCAGTTTTTACAAATTCATACCCGTGTTTGATTGGGTAGGGTTGCTTTGACCTCACTTATTGGTTCCTAAAAGAGCCCCATGGTGAACCCCATCTTTTGCCGTAAATAATGTCCATTCATTTGTTCAGCTGTTTTCCTTCCTCAAATCTTCAGTTCTAACACCCCTGTTCTGTAACAGGCACTTCTCCTTTTGATCCTGTTATAGAAGATGTGGGTGATATTGAAGCCCTGGCTCTCTTAGCAGGCAGTTCATCAAATGATGATGAAAGTGATATACAGCAAGGTCCATTTCTACAATCTCCTAGAGAGGATGCTGAGCATCCAAATGGTATTTTTCAGGAGCCTTCAGGGATGCAAACTGTGGTGGAGAACAGTGATACATCAAAGTTAGCCTTGAAAACGTTTGGGCAAGTTTTGCTCGACATTCTGCAGTCTATGGATCAGACTCAGCATGAAACAATGTTGAAGGTGGCAGAAAACACTTTTGATTCTTTGCGCCATCTCTCAATTGACTATGCATCTTTTTCCAAGGCTGTGAGGGAATACATTGAATGCAAATCAAAACTGGCTGGAATTGAGGAGTCCATGGGCGCAGACTCTTCTTCAGAAGAATTCCTTGGCCATTACAATGATAAGAAAACCCAGTTTGACAACATCTCTCAGCGCCATGTGGAGGCAGTATCTGCTTATGAAGCTTCCGAAAACCACCTCCAATCACTTCGCCTAGAAGTTACACGTGTCAAAAACATGCTTCTTCAACTGGAGAAACAATTGACTTACTGTGAGGCTGAGACTTTGAGGTGCAAGTCTTGTGTTACTGAAATTTCTAACCATAAGTCAGAATCAGAGAGAAGCTTGGATGCTGCATGTGAGAAAATGGAAGAAGCTTTGAAACTTGAAGACGAGAGGGATTCATTGGTATATGCAGCAAATGCAGCATTAGAGAATGCAAGGGTTCAGCTTCTTCAGTGACACCACAAAACTTTCGATTTGTTTCTGCAGTACCAAACAATCTAAGTTACATTGTCTGTATGTGTATGTATGTACATACTTGTAAGCGAATCTAGCAACTTAAGGCATGCTCCTTGCACTTGTAAACAATTAGACCTGTATGGTATGTATAATGTTACGATATGTCATCCTAAGTAGTCTAATGTAGATTATGCTGCTTGTCTCTCGGAACTGACAGCTAATGTTTTAGTTGTTTGAAAGAAGGAACAAAGTGCTGACGTGGCTAAAATGGGTGAAGGTTAAAAACTGAAGGAGCCAGCGAAGGCAACCCCGGTTGTTTTTTGCAGGATAATGGTGGTTTCTGGCGACATGGTTTATGGCAACCTGGTGATTTTTGGGCTGCTTTTCTCGGTTTGCAATTAGCTTGGTAGCGAAGGGTGTTGAAAGACCGAATTAGAGCTTGAATGGGTTAATTATTGTTGGGACTATCACTGACACCAATGCCGCTACTATGTGTGGTCCTTCGTTCCAGCGAATTATGGATATGGTAAACTGGGATTGGAAAATTCAGGTCAACCATTCATTCAGGAGGGAAGGTAATGGTCTAATAGCTGGATTGTCCACGTCCTTGAAGTTTTAAGTTTATTCATATTTGGTCTTTGTAGTGTTAGGTTTGTTTGATTGAGTCATCACACTTTATTTTTATAATATTTCAGTATGGGGACTGTAAAGAGTTCTGTTTTTTTGGTTTTGATAATAGTTTTGCAGTTAAAAATGGACTTATTGAAGTTCTAGGATGTATTTGGGGTGGTGTTTTCAAGCGAGTAATCGGTTTGTGGTTCTGAAAACTTAATTGGATCTTGATTTTGTTTTTGTTTTTTCATTGAAAATTGTTTTATAGATCTGACAAGGGTTTTATACGAAGAACAAAGTTTTTGATAAAAAACGTATTGCTCAAAAAATAAAAAATACCTTCTCTCTTAAATTTAAATCATTTGAATTCCTACAAGTTTCTAGGTTACATGCTTTAAATTTGTTTCGAAAAAACCATCTTAATGATAAATTAGTCATGGTTATGTCAAATAAAAAATAAATGAATAAATAAAAACAGAAGATTTTGAAAGAATATATATTTTTCATTTATGAATTTAGATTGTTAATTTTCTTTTTCAAGTATTTATTTTAATGTTTATAAAGTCAAATAAAAATAGGTTTTGAGTATAGACTCGAAAATTGTGTGAGAAAAAAATATAAAACAGGGAATCATTTGTTTTTTATAGCTCGAACTTGAGTCCTGACTCAAGGCTGTTAGATTGATCAAGAGGATTATGAAAAAAAAAAAAAAAAAAAAAACCAATCAAGCACGCAGGGCATGAAAAATATTGGACATCATTTCAAAATATCAAGGTGGTGGGTGGCCAGCTTGATTCCGGTTTAGCATACCGAGCACAGCCCGCAATGCTGTCCTTTTTTTTAGCTGTTTTTTGGTTCATTTGCAGGTGATTATTTGTTAAATTATAGACGACTTGTCGTTCCCTATCAAGGAGATGAATAAATGACAGGTGGTTTCTGGTGGCATTGGCGTATAACCCTAATGGGATGGACTTCCTCAATCGCTGTCAGATTTAGACTGGGTTAAGCTTCTGTCTGAAGCAATACAATCAAAGGCTGTGGCATGATAGTTAGGACTTAGGAGTCTCGTCTTTTTTTATTTATTTATTATTATTATCTCTGCCTTCTTCTCCTTGTGAAAAGAATTATCACTCGTAATAATGTCTTTATTTATTTATTATTATTATCTCTGCCTTCTTCTCCTTGTGAAAAGAATTATCACTCGTAATAATGTCTCAAGTCTTAATCATGGAAAAAAAAAAAAGAGTTAAAGAGACACAAAATAGGATTAAAAAAACATGAACCATTTATTGAAGAAGATAAATGGATGTGATGTATGCCTTATTGCTAAATTCAAAACAGCTGAACTGTGCAAGACATCAACTTAGTTTTGCAGCTTCTTTGCCATCATCCACTTGATTCTGACGATTCACATCTGGACCATCGCCACATTTAATTTCACACTCTTTTATACATTTTCCTGGCTCAATTTGAAGCTTGCATTTTTGAACACAGGGAGTAAAGCAGTCTGAAGCAGCCATTCTCGCATTACACAGAACCATCAACACCAGCATCAGGACCAGGAGAATGCTTGCCCGAATACCCTTACCCTCCATGTCGATCTCAATCAAAATTTCTTTCCCTCAGCCTTTAAATCTTTGTAGTTAGGGCCCTTGAATCCTTGTACACTACATATATATATAGCGGATTGAGTGATTATATTTCAACGAATATGGACATAAATCTCACAAATCTCGATGTAAATGGAAGGAAAAGGATTGAGTAATCATTATAGGCTGAATGAAATCGTTAGGTATATCTCATCGAATATCGATATAAATGGAAGGCAATTTCACAGATTCTAAATCTCGATGTCAATGGAAGGAAATGGGAATTTAATTTGTTTCCTGTATGATTAGCGATACAATTAATATACTAGCAAACAGGAGAACAAACGGAGAAGGGAACAGCTATTGACACTCCCCGATATACCATCGGCAGTCGGCCCCCACGCCTTTCTTTGCAAAGGACGAAATTATTTTTTTAAATATTTCAAAGTTTGATGCTTGAAAGACTTAACTCGTGATGGGTCTCTTCAGTCTTGCTGTGTTGTTACATGAAAGCATTGTTTGATTACTAATTATTGTATGGTGCTGGTATATCTGTGGTTAAATCTTTTATTATACCAATGACAAATAAATACTATGATGTATTAAAAATATTCTAAAAAATATATTTTATTTACCTATTAAGTGATTTATGATTCTTTAAATTCATATGAGAAGTGTATATGAGAATGGTTCTTTAATTTAAAAAACTACAAAAAAAAAAAAAAACAGTTAAATAGAATGATAATATATATAGACACATAGTTTTTAAAAAATCAATAAATAATATAAATAAAGAATTTTGAAACATAATTATATAAAACACTAGCATTCTAGGTATGAGTAATAAAAAAGTTAATGGAGAAAGTTGTCATTTTAATTAAAATAAAAATGGACTCAACAATAGGAAGTTATGCTTTTGATTAGGGTGCGTTAAAGGACCAGATCTTGACTTGAATTTTATTTGACTTTGATGTAATTAAACAGATTTGGTATACAATTTTTATGATTCTAGTCTAATTATGATTAACACGTTTTATAGAATGAATCAAATATTAATCAACTTGGATTCGATCCAATAATAATCCAATCTGGAATTAATATCAATATTATTTTTATTTATAGAGCATATCACTTTGCTCAAACTCAATAACAAAAAAAATATTTCTTTCAAGTATGCTATTCTATTCTTTATTTAGTATATATTTCAACTAATAACTATTTTCGAGTTAGTTGTAAATAAAAAATCAACTAGTAATTTCTTTCACTATTTTCTTGAAAGGTGATTTCAAGAAAAATCTTTCCATAAATTGTTCTATACAAAACAATAGGCATGGAAGTTAATTAAGAAGATCGTCATATTTGATTTTTTATATGAATTGAAAACGTCAATTATTGATATGCCATATCACTACTGCTTATTCGTGTGTGTGTATTTTTTTTTTTAAATTACCCCTTTCCAATTATGAGTATTTTATCAAATGAACTTTAATTAAAAATATTTTAGAAAAAATGGAAATAATTTTATTAGAAAATCATTCTGTAACAAACAAAAATGGAAAAACAGAGAAATTTTTTCAGAATTAAGAGGTATACTAATTAAGTTGTCGTCTGCCATGAACCCATAACACGAGCGACCAAGTGATTCTTTGACCATTCAATCAATGACGCATCAAGATTGTAATTATCTATCAATGCCATTGCTTATAAACAATTCCAACCCATAATGTTCCTTCTTTTCAATTTCTCTCCCTCCCCCTCTTCTCTACCTCTGTGTGTCACGGAAGGCCAGTCATATAGCATTCTCAAGCAAAAAAAAATACATACGAACAACTCAAAGTTTGGCTTGTAAACTAGCTAATTGACTTCATTCAACTTGTTTAAACCACAAGAAGCTAACAAGTCAAGCAACAACATAAATATTAACAAGAACGTATATTTTGGAACCCAGCAGACCCAGGATCTTTTAAACTAATGCAGAGATAAATCCCTTGCTCCCTCCAAGCAAGACAGGTTGCATTTTCAATATGATGCCCATACCTTTGTATGGAGGAAACCAATAGTCCCTGGGTATTGTGGTTCCAAATCTTAGCAACTAGGGTTCAAGCATTGACACCAGCACAGCAACAGAAATCTTTCCATGGAGGAAATGATAGATTCTATATTAAGAACAAGCTTAACTAGGTTTGATAAAGAGCTATTCTTGGACAAATCAATAAGCAAGTCTGAAGAGAATTATTGAATAAAGATCCAGCTTAGGCCCAGTCCACGTTAAACCAAGCCAGGGGTGAATACCAAAATGCTCATCATATCAACTTCCATTGCCCAACCAAGAAGGAGTAATATGTGGTTAAGGATATGAATGGTTAATGAGAAGTTCAAAGACTAATATCCCAGATTCTAAAAAGACGAGTACTGGCAGACGACCTGAAGGGGTCTATAACCTAAACTCCAGTGATGTAACAGATAAAATGACTTTGATGGCAGGGTTTTAAAAATGAAAATGGCTAAGAGTGGTTTAGAGAGGAGCAATACCATAGAAAATGCAGCTCCATAGCAGGGGTAAGCTGCTGGTATAAATCTCTCATATTCATTATGTCTATAGGGCCGGACTGGAATATGCAATTCAATTTTCAAAAACCCACGGCATCAACAATAGCAGCTCTAGCAGAAAAAGACACTGTACTTATTCAATACTCAGCAGACTATAATACTGAATATAAATGAAATACAAATTGTCAGTATTGTTGAACTTAAGAGGTTTGTAATGAATTTGATTAAGTTGGCAAGATTTCAAGCTACTGTGCCATTTATTTTCCCCTTTTTAACTATAACTTCAACCGGTAGCTAGGCAACATATGAAAAAGATGCATGAAGAAAAGTATAAGCAAAGGTGCACGTACTTTGTTCGTCCTGCCTTGTTATAAGTTAACAAGATCCCAAGCAACCACCTATTATGCAATGAAAGTCAAAAAATACAGCAGAGATCAAAGAAGGCATGCAGGTTTCACATGAACAAGACCAGATGATTATGAAAAAGGCATCACACACCACTGCAGAAGCCTTTAGTCCAATCAATTAGAAATTCCTTTTTGAAGAATCTGTAATTTAAAATGCTAACTTTAAAAATCAGTTATTATTATGGACTCTCCCATAACATTATATACACGCACTTGTAAATTATCACATGAACTTTTGGCACCATCCATTAATGTTCATTGATTGCTTAGTTAAATCCATGCAGGTGGATTTTGCGCCTTACAATAAAGCATTAGAGTTATTGTTTCCCTCTGAATTGCCAAGGGAATTAAAATTAAAAAGTTCACATTAATGGTTAAAAGGGGTTCCAAACCAAAGGTGTCATAAAAAATGCTAACCATGAAGTAGGAGAAGAAATTTAATTACCTGCTTTGATAGGGATAAGCTTGAACAACCAAGTCTTTGGCACTCCATCTTGAACTGGAAAACCCCATACACATCTGGAACCTTGAAAGATGTGAAATACAGACCCTGCAGTACATATAATTACGAAGCAAAAACCTCAACAATGGAGGAAACCAAAATTCACATGCATATACATGCTCAATAATCAACTAGCTTACTTTTGTATCTGTTGACAAGGTTTTCAAAACATAGGGGCTCATCATGTAAAACTGCACTTGAACATCATCTGCCACATATGGTTCACAGCTTGCTCCAGACCACACATATATTTCAACAGAGTATTCCTGCAACCAAAGCTTATCCACAATTTATTTCTCCAGTTCTAACAAAAAGAGAAAAAAAACAAGAGAGAAATATTACCAATTCATCTTTGATCCTGTAAATTGCAGGTTCATCAGCTTCCCCAACTTCGTGGTGTCTTACTTCTACAGCCTGTAAATCATGAACTGTCTTAAATAAATGCATTAATAAGGACATAAGGTGATCACAAGTAACCAACAAGAAAATAGCAATTTTCATTTCCTAGTGTTCAGAATGAGTTCATGTTCGGCAATATTAAGAGATCATACCAAAATACAAATGAAAACATCCTCACCTTAAGATGACCTCCATCATGGAAAATCCATTTGTTGAGTTCAGTCAAGAACTGCTCATTTCCGGATTTCACATGTCTGGTATCAAAAAATAAAATTAACTTGCTGTCAATAGCATCTGCAAGATTTTTTCAGCATGATAAAAACATTCATTTGAAGTTCACGTTCATAACTAAGTCAGACGCATGTGCCGAAAACCAAGTAAGAAGAAGTCCCAAATTGTAGTTTTAATAGACACCAATAACTACATTGTCATTACTGCCCTTGACAGATAATCACATCAAACAACAAAAAGAAATAAAAATTAGTAAGCCATGTGTTTCTTCCAGTCCAGAAAAAACCACCTGAATTCTGCAAAAAGCAACAGAATTCCACAACCTTCCTATAACCTCACTTCAGTAAGTTAATCCTTTCTTGTAGTCATTTTTTTGTCAGGTTTTCTGGTGTCCACATCCATCTTCGCACTCTTTTAATGAACATAGTAACAGTTTCATATGGATCACAGAACATATTTAAACGATGATAAAAAAAAAAAGGCAAGTTAAGGCTTCACTGACTTGGTTGAGCTCCCTGGCTTCTGCACCCCAGAGATCTAAAGAATCTGAAAATGGAGCCAAGCCAATCTGAAAATGGGTACACAATGAGAAAATTTGTTCACCTAAGAACTGCCACATACTGTTGCTGAACATGCTTAATGAGCCAGCAATCAAAATTCGTGCATTATTCCTTGCCTGAAAGGAAAGGAAAGGAAAGCACGGGCAATTTTTTTCTTTGAGATGTTACATGCAGGCATACCGAATCATTTTATTCTTTGAGTTTACATACGAATCTTGCTTTCTCTTTGCTTCTTTGTTGCATTAGGAAGTTTTCTTGTATCCTTCCATAATTGATAACAATATCTTGAAATGTTGCCTGATATGTGTTAACCCAGCCGTAGATTGATATTCAACAAAAGATTAGCAGAGCATAGATAATAGCATAGCATGGAAGCAAATATACATATTCAATAAAATAAAACAAGAAAAAGTCATAAAAATATCAAGATAGCAATTATAAAAACATTATGGCAAGTTAATAAGACAAAATCTAGAAGACAATAGAGAACAAAAGGTTGCACATGAACATACTAAAGAGATTGCAGAACCAGTGAGTTCTGGAGGACTTGACATCGCAGACTTGGGGTTAGCAGAACATGCAGCTGGAGAAGCCGAAATAACTTTTAATACCTAAAAACTCCACACATTTTGATAAACAACTTAAGGTAAAACAGTCGTTTAAGCTTCAATTCTGCCAACAGTTACAGAAAATAAATCCAGATTACCAAGCTATTTGCAGCATTTACCGTATGTGCAACCCCTTCAAAAAGCACAGGAGCCTATACCAGATTCGTAAAAGAACTACTGATAAGAAATTAAAACAAAACCATCACTAGCATAGCAACACGAGCATCAACATCAAAACTTCTGTAATTGTTTTACTTCAATATTGTCACTTCCCAAAATCACCTTAGAATTAATAAAACAAGCAATCAATGTATGATCTCCTTCAGTATCCGACACCGCATAGCTAATATGATCTATAACCATTGCTGCTGGATCCTACACCAATTAGACTAAATTACACTACTACGTTTAACACTAAACAAATGATAAAAAAAACTTACAATTAAATAATTAACACCAATCTCTGGCTATTTCGCGAATTAAATCAGACAGGTTAGCATCCGCTCCAATAATCAAATGACCATAATCAATAAAATTAGCAATCGCAGCGATATCAATCGATCCTCCAAAACCTAACCGGAAAACTAGAAGGGATCACAGTGTGACTGGCGGTCGAGAGGGGCAAAAGAGGATTAGAGCTTCGTATATTGGCCTTAGCGTTGGAGTGAGAGTTTGGGATCGTCAGCGAGTCTGAAGTCAAGGTTAAAGTTGTTGCGGGATTGGCGGGAGTTGAAGAAGAGATGTGGGGAGTTGAGTGCGAAGTCGTCGAGTAAGATGAGAATGCGGCGGTTGGTTGGAGAGTCGGGGGAGGAGGACGTGGTGAAGAAGGGGAGGATAGTTAGGCGAAGGAGAAGGTTTATGGCCATTTTGGAGGTGATGGGGTTTAGACTTTAGAGTGGGAGAGTGAGAGGCCGGGGATTTGTTAAATTGTTGGAGTTTTGAGCGGTTTTTTCGTTTACCCGTCGGGGCCGGAGCTGCTTGATAGTGGAAATGTAAGGGTTTGGTAATTTATGAAAAAATGGTGGTAATTTTCTAAAGGAGAAATAATGGTGGATTATTCAAGGAGTAGATTTCTTTATTTACGAGAATTGTAATGAACAAGTGATAATGTCAATAGATATAACCTAATATCATAAATATTTCCAATGATTAGATTCTGGATTTTAAATTGGTAGGCAGACAAGCACGCATTATGTGCTACACCAGCATCCTTATCTTCTCCGGAGCCTTAACCTTCCATGCCCAGATCCATTTAACATTTGTCTGCAGATTTCTGTTCCTTTGTATCAGCCACAAATAGTCAGACTTCGAGGCGTACACGAAGCCCTCTCGAAGACGATGAAAAGCTTTAAATATTGACCTCCACGTATAGTAGACGCCGAAGCCTGAAATAATTTTTTGAGTTAATTTTTTATTTAAATTCAGACGGGACAAATTTAATAACTATGCAGTAAATAAATCTTAATGGTTTAATCCAATTCGAGAAAGAAATGTCTACAAGATAGCGGAAAAAAAGTGCTACTGTTTATTTTCTTAAGAGTAATTTTTCTAGCCAGTAAAAGCAAAATTGTTTGCAAAAACATGTTTCCAATAATCGAGAGAGAAAAAAAACACAGAGAGAGTAGTATCACTATTATGGTTGCTCATTTGGAAAAAATGTTTGAAATTATTGTTTTTTAAAATGTTTTTTTTTAAGAATTTATTAAACTATTTTTTTATATTAATATATTATTTAAAGTTATAAAAAATAATTTAAAAATACATTTTTTAATGGCAAAATCAAACGCACCCAGAGGATAAAAGTATTACAACTACGCTGCAAGTGGATGACGATATTTGACGCCGACACGATAGACATAGAGAGAGAAAGCTCGTTCTCCCCTTCTCCTTCGTAAACAACGAGCATCTTTAACAAGCTTTCAGGTTCCTTCGTTCTTCATAGCTCCTTCGCTCTCTCATTTGTTCCAAGAAAAGCAGCTAAGCTTTCTTTCTTTCTTGTAACCCATCATCCTAATCTTCGTGTGTTTGTCAAACATTTTGATCAACTCCTGCTGTTTAATTTCTTGATTGGAGCTTTATCGAACTCTTTGCGACACACAGGTGGGTTTTGCTCACGGTTTTCTTTAATATTATTAATTACAGAGATGATGCTGACCCCTGTTTCCCCTTCTTATCGTGAAGGAGAAATGATCAAGCTGTTTAAAGTGAAGGAGAAACAAAGGGAACTTGCTGAAAACGCCAATGGAAAGTCACCTATCAAGAAACAAAGTGCAGGAGAATTACGTCTTCATAAAGGTTGTTCTACCTATGCATCTTCATCACTATCTTTTAATTGCCAATTATGATTGCTTTTATTTAATCCTGCTCGAAAAGCATTATTTTTGTTATATGGGTCTTGCTTGCTTTGTTAAGATTTATACTTTGACGAACTTTCAGATGCTTTCTAGTGTTTTAACTGGGTAGAAGAGAAAGTTTTGATCTTTAGCCTTTTATGGTTGGTTAATGGGCTATCCTTCATGAATTCCGTTGCTGAAACTAGGATCAGCTACCTGGTTGTTATTTTCATTAAGAACTCCATTGCTATTTTAAGTTTCTTGGTTATGACGCACTGGTTTTGGATTTTTCATAAATCTTACGTTAGGGTGTTTCTCTTATAGATATCAGTGAACTGAACTTGCATAAAACTTGTACAATGGCTTTCCCGAATGGCAAGGATGACTTGATGAAATTTGAGGTTACCATTCGTCCTGATGAAGGATATTATCGGTAAGTAATTTCTTAGGCAACGCTCATTTCCATCTTTACTTAGCTCGAAAAATTGGGTGCAAGGCATTCAGGATCCTAAAACTTTCATTTCCTTCCCAATAATCATCTTTTGTTATGTTTTTTGTTTTTTAAGGAATTTTATGCCATGTTTCCTGGGTTATATGTTTCAATTACTTAACTAGATGCACTTCTTTTCCTGTCACAGAGGTGGCACTTTTGTGTTCTCGTTCCAAATTTCATCCATCTATCCTCATGAAGCACCAAAAGTCAAGTGCAAGACAAAGGTAGTTAAGCATGTTCTGTTTTCCATACTCAACAAAATCCTTTTGCCATTAACATAGCTTTGATTGGGATGCGGTGCAGGTTTATCATCCTAATATAGACCTGGAAGGAAATGTTTGCCTCAATATTTTACGAGAAGACTGGAAACCTGTTCTGAATATTAATACAATAATCTATGGACTCTTTCATCTTTTCACGGTATTGCTTTTCTTCCATGATTAGGTTCTTGCTATTTTGTAGGTCCGATTTAGTTGATGTTTGTACTTGTGCATGCAGGAACCTAATCATGAGGATCCCCTCAATCAAGATGCCGCAGCTGTCTTAAGAGATAACCCAAAATTGTTTGAATCCAACGTGAGAAGGGCAATGACTGGTGGATATATGGGACAAACCTTCTTCCCTCGCTGTATCTAGTTGCTGTCCTTGTCGATGGGAAGCATCAAGCTCAGTGCATGTAGTTCAGGAGATTGCAACTTTGGTCTCATCTCTCTCCCCGTGTGTATTGATGCTAATTCTTCAAAATATTGCAAGGCCAATGTGAAGGTGTGTGTATGACAGTGTATTGTTGTGATGTGTCAGATACTGCCTGGAGTATTACTACCCCATTTCTCAATATGAATCGATTCTGCAGCACTGAACTTGAGAATCTAGTCATGTATATATTTCCTTGATGTTGGCTAGGAATAATACTTTCTCCATAGTTCAGTCTTGAAAAACAAGTAATGCATTCATATCTTTTTAAGACTATCTTGTGTTTGTCAAGACCATAGCTGAAATACCAGAGCTGCAGAAATTTTAGCTCTTGCTTTGAATGCATGGTAGTGTCAATAAACAAAGTAGTGCTGCTGATCTTCCTACAAGGCACTCTTTAGAATTTCGCATTTTGAATCAAGACACAAGTAACCCTTTGTTGATTTTGGTTTGTTCTCATAAAAAAGCAGAGCGACTTCTGATTAGGGCATAAAGCTGTTTAAGACTTCTATTGTTTTGTTAGAACACTGCCCAGTGATGGTGACTCGTTTCAAGCTGCTCTTTTTATCTGCTCACGGTGGCTAATGATTTGGGATATCAAACATGATCAAGGCTTCATGTACAGGGTAAACAGCAAGTCTTTCACATTGCAAAACCCAGGCAACATGCTTATGATAGAAAACACAGAAAAGTCATAAGCAAAAAGTTATGTCAAAGAACACAACCTCGCAATTTTTTGATCAATATGGTAGCTCAATCAAATGGTTCATCTGAATAAAAACCGATATAATCAAATGGGCATTTCAAACCATATACAAGGACGTAACACACCAAAGAAACAGGGAGCCAGAAGCTGGGAACGAAAAACGGGCATGGAGTAATGTTAAGCTACAAAAGAATAATCTCCTAAGCTATCTAAAACCTATAGACACGTGATATCTAATGACACGAGAGAGAAACATACAAAAGATCAACATATAAACATTGTGGACGGAGATGTAAATGAATGTTGGTTTTAGCAGCGCTAGTTGTGGTTCTCACCAGGCGCAAATGAAAAGGGCCAGGCAAATCTTTTGACTACCTTAGCCATGTATTTTCCCTGGTGCTCCACAAAAGCTAGCTCTATTTCGCTTGGCTCTCTTGTGCCATCCCCAGAAAGGACTTCTGCGCCACATGGAGATCCTCCTCTAATGGAATCCATTCTGAACATTCCAGCACCAAAGGTGTGACCAATAGGGACAAAGACCATCCCATGATGGACTAACTGAGTGATTACTGTCAAGCTGCAAAATGAAGAAAAAAAAAATCAATTTGATGATAATCATAAATTTCACACTGCAAAAAGAGGTTAGTTTTCCTAAAATAAGTGCACATCGTTTATCCTGACTGCATGTCCTCTTTCAATGTCATTAGAACTGAAGCAGGAAACTCGGAAGTGCAAAATCCCAATCAGGGACTTGACATTAAGTTGTCAGGCCGACATTTTACGCCATCTGATCACTAGGGTACTTCCAAGGCACTAATAAATGCAAAAACAGTTCCATAGCAAGACATTCTTGTTGCATCTGTTCACTGCTACACCTGTCAAGCTCACAATCTAAGACTTATGAAAAATCCCTTCATTGTTGATAAAAAAATGTTGATTGATGTTTGGGAAAGCTGATCAAACTTTAACTATCCATCTCCCCACCAAACAAGCTATAAATCGAAAAAAAGCCTTCATTTGAGCCGCCATGGAACCAAACCTTGTAGGAAATCAAAGCAAGAACCCATCAGCGTTAACCAACTCATCAACTTTCACCAAAGGCACCTCATTTCTTTTCTGGGGCACCTTCATTTTCCCTGAAGTCCTATTTGGCAACGTCTCTGGGATCCTATGCAAAACTCCTTCAACCTCAGGAGTGGAATCCACTCCTTTCTTTATTCTTCTTGCCATTAACTCCACATGATCATACGTTGAGTAAAAATTAATGTAACTCTTACTCTTTTTAAACTAATCGTGTGGTGTTATATTGATCTGGGATTGTTGTGTTCGTGGATGTGGTTTGGTTTTGTGCGGAAATAGCAGGGTTTGTTTCTTCTTGGAGAGGGGTGCTTGATCATGCACCTCTATAGGTAATCTTCTCTTGCTTGGTACACGCCCACCACCTTTATCCATGTCAAAAGATTCAATAAAATCTTCAAGAATCAGAATCGGTGATCAAGAATATAGAATTCTTGGTTTCTCTGTCGTTTCTTGAAATCTTGAACTATAAATGATCAAAAGATTGGACGGCAGCTTTAGTTAAAAGAAAGATTGTAAATTTATGCAAGCCTGATTATGCTGTAGCATGAACAGAAATTGAAACAACGAAGATGAAGAATTTGTTTGTCTGGGTCTTGGGTCTTCGGCTCCACTCTTTCCTTAGATGTTCTTGCTGGCATTTTGATTTCTGTCCATAAAATAGCGCTCATGAATCTCTGTCGTAGGAATCTGAAAGTTCAATAAAAGCAGTTTTTTTTCCCCAGCAACCTCAATTTTTTTTTATTATCTCTATTGTCCCGTTACTCTTTTAATCTAACCTAACAATTTAAATTAACATCAAAATCTTAATATAAACAACCTCACCTAATAGCTTCATCATCTTCATAATAGCTCAAGTTACATTCTTAACTGGTTTGGTCTACATGAGTCATATATTTGTTGGCTGTAGAGTAATTAGTTTAACACATCTTTGCTTATTTTATCAATCTCTCTCCTTTCTTTTATTTTACGGAAATCTTCACCATTTTGGAACATGAAGAATTAGAACATTTTATTTATTTGAGATTTTTGTCAAGAAATTGATGAACAGAAAGCAACTTTTACTATTTTGCTCTTGTAATGTAATGGGAGTGAAGTTTCAAAGAGTAATTAACACCAAACGAGAATAAAGGCAACGTAAAAGAGAATCTTTTAGCCAAAGAAACAGCATGTATAACCAAAATCGGAAGGAGCTACTGAAAATTAAGAGATCAATGTGATTTGTAGACAACTGAAAAATCTACACCAGTTCTCTAGCAATGCAAACAGGCTTGCACGACATCGGAATACAATCATAGAAGACAACAAGCAAATTCCTGGGAGGCAGCCCGGCAGAGATGGGATAAGAAGTGTAAAGCAATCTATTGTAGCGCTCAAAACAACCACCTTGCACATATTTACTTTCCAAGAAAATCGTGTATAAAGGAAAGATGTTGATATCCCCCGAATGCCTCAAAATTGCAAAACCGCAACTGACAATCTTTCAAAAGCACTGGCATTTTTTTTCATCCTTCCTTAAGTGAACCCTTTCTGGACCTCTTCAATTCCCATGGTGGTAGGCAGCCTTTGTAGTGAGAGTGCAGAAACAAAGAAGACATGGAGACTTCCTTTTGTGGCATTGAAATTGATGAAAAGCAACTGAAGGAACTTCTTAGTCTCTTCTTTTCGCTTTCGCGTTCTTGATAATTGGGGTCATGCTGTACTTTAGTGGCCTTGAGGGCCTCTGGGAGTATACAGTTGCATAGTGAACCTAAAGAAAGAAGTTAATCGGTGAAAAAGAATTTTATATCAATACAAAGAATTTTTAGGGGAAAAAATAACAAGGGAAGAAGCGTGGTAAATGAACATGCAGCTCGCATAAAAAGTCTCGTAGATATGATTAAATTCTTGTTTCTTGTTGCTGTCGGAAGCTACAAGAGATCCATCTTCATTAATACTGAAGATAGCACAAGGAGATGAGAAGGGAACACGCATAAAATTGCAACATGAATGTTTGGGTGGGTTCAGTAATCCACAGCAGTCAACTGATACGCAGTATTTGAAGTTTGAACGTCATGCAAAAGATGGCACGAGGTGTATCATGAAGGAAAGATATTTATCCAATACCTATTCTTGCAAGTCGATTCACCCATTTCGGTATTCGGTTCCCAGTCAGTTTGTAACACGTATCCTCACAGAAATGGTTGCAGTTCTTAACAATCAAATGATACGTATCACCATTGTAATTAGCAGATTGGCGCTCCATGAACTCTCTAACTTGTTTAGGATCTAAGCGCGTTGTCCCCATAAATATTGATTTTCTAAACTTGAAACCAGGGCACTGCCGGGGTTCAACCTCAAACACACCGCTTGATGGGTAGTCATGGGCTCCAAAGGCATATTCCACACCATGGACTGTAAGCATGCAGAAGGACAGTTTACGATCTTAGGAAGAAAACCAATGAGAAGATGAAGCATCGAATGATTCATAGCATTCTATTAATATATAATCTGATTGAAGAGAAGGCAATCAAGAGCAATGTGTAATAAGTGTTGCTAAGTGCTAACCTTCCACCCCAGAGTGAAAGATACCGAAGCCTGCCCAATAGACATAGCCATTAGCGTTTGTCAAGTCATACACATTCAGGTAGACAGGTGCGTTTTCTGGGCTATAACCTGCTGATTTAACTTTTGGGAAAATGCAAAAGCCGGTGACTGCTTTGCCTCTGAAATTAAGGGGCAAAATAGAGTGCCACCCATTCTTTGGTCGTGATATCATGTTTACGGGTGAAACCAGGAACAAGTCTACCTGTTTCTGATCTGCAAATATGCCAACACAAACATTAACCATTCCATATATAAGTAAAATATGGAAAAAAATTAAAATAATACAGTTACCAAACACATACAATTAATGTTTTGCATGCAACTAATGTAGAAGGATTTTTAGGGAAAAATTATTTTTCTTAATTATTATTATTTCATATTTAGTTATGAAAAATAATTTTTTATGATGTTTTTTTAGGACTAGTATAAGTAAGGAAATACAAACTATATCAGAGTTATTTATCCAATAATGAAAATATAAATTAAGATTCTATATACTAACTTATTTGTCTTCAATTCTGTCTTTCTCTCCTCGGCTATGTTCTCTCTCACCAAAAGTTATGGTCAGAAATGAGTATCTATTTAGAAAGACAGAAGTTAACTAATTGGGACGTGAAGGCTTTATTGATCAATACAAGTTTATTTGGTTTCTTAATACTGAGTTATGGCATTAACCTACGAGTCAGATATGAACAGATTGTCCTTCCACCAGAGCACCCCAGATCCTATCAGAAAACCTCAGGTGCTCCAATTCATTAGAAATGACAGAAAGTCAAGTATGCTCATGCTGCATTGGACATTTACCATTCCCGAATTAATAAAAGAGAGAGAGAGAGAGAGAGGAGAGGACAAATCGACAATAGTATATGGTTCAACAAAAAGATGGCAGAACTGAAAATCTACTGAGTGGGTCGGCTACACATAATTCTCAAAGAAAATGGCTCTTTCAAGGAGACAGATCAGGTCAGCAAATTACTCAAAGTGCAAAAGCCAAGTAAACAACCACCATTGTTAACAAAAGAATAACCCATTGACCATGAATAATACAAAACAAAACGAGAGATGCAGAACTGGAAAGAAAAAAAAAGGGCACCAAACTCATCAAAGGAGTAAAATAGGAATCAAAGAAATCAACATCAATGTGAAGGAAGAATTATGAATCAAGGACACTAGCTTGCCTTGCTAAAGAAATGCAGAACAAATCAAGAAATCAGGATTCCATGAAAATAATGCAAACCCACGAAAGAAAAGTTGGAAATCATAAGCACATTGCTAAACAAAGCTAAGCCATGATAGAGAGAGAGACCCCTTTACCTTTATTTTAGAGGGGTATTCATTCAAGAAGCATAGCATATGTGGAGAAGGGAATGCCGGAACAAAAATGCCAGTTTTCCTCAAGAGTCAAAAGGAGAAGAAAAACTCCTGAGAATGCAATAGTAAGGTAGAGATGCGCGTCTGAAACCCACACATTTGTTCTTGTCCTTCAACTGACAAAAATGAAAGCTGGAGCAGGCACAGAAACTGCTGTTCTTTCTTGGAAGACCAATGAGCAAAGAGAGAAGAATCGACAAAGAAAAAGAAGAAAATAATAATATTTAATTATTAAATTTGCTGAAAAAAGGTAAAGGTAAAAGCTGATGGGACATGAGTGTTGACTGGATTGCTTTTGGAAATCGGACTAGACTTCTCATTTTCTCCCATATTTAGTTGATATATTTCATATAGGAATGAATATCATGCATATTTATTTTTGTATTTTAAAAATATATTTTTAAAAAAATTAATATTTTTATATCATTTTAACATATTGATATCAAAAATAATTTTTAAAAAATTAAAAAAATATTATTTTAATATATTTCTAAGTAAAAAACACTTAAAAATAATTATATTATATTTTTAAACATAAAAAAATAGAAAAATCTAGGGAGATTCGAATGACAATTTAAATCTAATTATGAAAAACTGAAATAATAATTACTGTGCTTGGCATTGATAAGAAATAATTGAAATCTCATAATATATTTCTCATTGTATTTTTAAATAAATATAACAAATTTTGTCATGAAAGAAATTAGGATTTAGAAAAAATATTATAAGAAGATTTTTTATTCTATAAAAAAAAAATTAGTTGTTTTATACTCAAGTTTTTTCATGCATTATACTCTTTTTTTCCTCCAAATTTGATTTCTTAAAAGTAAACCAACATGCGACATCATTATATTTTTCAATTTGACTTTTATATATATATAAACAGAAAATAGTGAAAAATATATTCATTATATATATTATAATTTTATATTTATCTCTTAAATTAAATATATTTTTATCTTTATTATTTTTAATTTTTTTTTAAATCATGTGAGAATAAAAAAAAGGTGAAAAAAATTAAGGTATAAAATAATAAAAAAAGTAATATACATAAAATGATTTGCAACCTAATAGAAAGCACAACTCTAGTTTTCGGAAGAGTGAGAATAATAAACAAAATATTGTATATAACGTAAAAGACAATAATTATATAAGAACAAAAGTTACCATCATTCCAAAAAACAAAAACGAAAAACGAAGAGAGTTTGGAAACTAACGGGGTCGATACTTGATATTGCCGCTCCACGTTTTTTTCTTAAGATGACACAATTGCCCTTAACTAAAAGGAGTCGGATACATGCCGTTGATGTCTCCTGGCTGCTCAAGTGAACTTTTTCCGGCTATCCAAACACCTCATCCAACCTTTTGTTTCCCCACCATCACCAATGTCCATCTTTTAAGATTTCCCAAACAAAATTAGAACTAAAAATTTAATTATATTTTTATTGATTTTTTAAATAAACTAAGGATTGTGAAATTCAAATCTGTGATTATTTAAGAATTCAATTGAAGGGTTTAAACGGTTGGGCTATAAAACAGTTGGTGATCTTTCTTCCATAGAGACCGGAAAGAAATGACCGTCAGGTAGATGATGAACATGATAATGAATGGCATGGATAGTACTTGCAGTTCTGCGAAAGCGCATCAAATAAGCAAATAAATCCATAATGGCTCTCCTCTTAACCTGTTTCTTATGATTATTGCCTCTCTTTTTTCATTTTCAAGTTAATTTTCTATTGTTTTATCCAATCTTTTCGGGCTTCATTTTATTAGCTTCCTAGGTATAATTATTTCTTGAAGTTGATAATGTTGAGGATATATTAAATAATGTCATTTCTGTATCTATCTTATCATCAGTACCATACTTGTTCAAGTTTGAATCTATTTCTCGCTACTAATTGAACTGAACACTGAGAGTTAATTCATTTTCTCTCGTTTCCTCTCTTTCCCTCAACATCAAAATTGAATAAGTTGCTAATTGATCAATGAAACAGGAGGAGCTAGCCAAGAAATATCAACGAGATGCAATCTCTGATCTTGTAGCCATGGAATCCGATGCTGAAAGCGAAAGCGAAAATGATGAAGAAACCACTTCAAGTGAACAGAACCAAACTCTTGACCAGAGTGAGATTTCTCATATCCAGCTTGAAGACAGATGATAACTGTTTTTGTCTAGGCAAATCAGGTCTTTGCTGAAGATTCATCAACAGAATAGGCAGGCATTCAGGATAAATTCTGCAGATTTGAAACTTCACTCTCAAATTATTTTACATTTACTAAATGGTGGGTTATAAAGCTGTAAGACTAAGAATAGATACCACCAATGTACTGAAGCTTGTCTCCAGAAGCTTCGAAGATAGGATAGGAGATAAGGTTATGGTTTTTGATCTGTATCCTAAGTATGTACAATAGGGAACTCCCGAGTTCTCATCCTTACAGTTCGTATTTATCTATTGAGGCATGAGAAATGAAGGATAATTTCATAGTCTGCAAGATTGAAAAGTCATTTAATTTGGAAGTGGAGATCAGTCAAAACGCTGGCTACCCAGTATTTTCTTAATGAAATAAACTCCCGTATGATTATTTTGATAATCTAAGAGGGTCCGTTTAAGGACCTTAAACTAGTAGCTTCCGGCTACGTCAGCAGCAACAAAAAACTCAGCTACGTCCAATTTTCAACAATGTTTGTTGCAGGACTGCACCAGTAAGAAGAAACTACCAGAAATTCACCTGGGACATCAATGCATATAAAAATCATGGTGGTTTTTTTTTCTCCTTTTCATTTTCACCCGCCATTATCAGTAGATAAATATCATAAACATTGCTGGTAGTTCAAAGACAACATGACATGAACTAAACTTCAACTGTAAGTAAGACTGGGGGGGCACGACTGGAGCTGTGAGGAGGGAGTTTAATGAAACTAAATTTACCTCTTCCATTGCAATGTTCAAGATCAAGGAAAATATGTTCATTTTCGGCGAAGAAAGTCATACACAGATAACGTATAGCAAAATGCCCATGCATTTCTTCGTATGAGATTGGTATGTTGACTTGCAATATACAACTACAGGAAAGTAACAAATGTTATTGTGCTAGATAAGCGATTGAAAGAAAACCATCTGTTTGGGAAACAAAGGGTTGCAAATGGCTCATAAGCTACCTGCATAACCTGTAATACAATGGCATAGAATTTGCTCTGCCAGAGGAGCAAAATTTCCAACATGGACATTTGATAAGGATTGTCTGGGGATGATGGTGCTGCTCCCATTGGGTCCTAGCTGTGGCGGCTTTGGCCTTACAATTTGTTTTGGACAATTCATTACAAGTCTACAACATGATTGAAGGGTTAAGCATGAAAATGTAGAGGCTATCTTCTGAAAAGCAGGAAAGAAACACCAATCCAAAAATTTATCATTCTGATCCATCAGGGAAAGAGCTTAGTGCATCTTGCTTGCCATTGACATAGAATTCCACCACCGCTTGCATACGCGGAAGCTTATCAGGATGGTAATTTATATGCACAATCACTGGCTTGATCTTTCTCAAGTTAGCATTTTTCCTCACAGTTTTGAAGAGGACCTTGCTGTTCATGAAGAGATAGAAATCCATAGTTCTCCTGGATGCATAAAGTCCATCATACCCAGGATGTGAAGGGAAAAAGAGTTCCTCGTTGAAAACTGCCTGGTCCCAAGCATTCCCACGAGAGAGCCGATTAGCGACTCGATCCAAGAGCTCGATTGAAGGAATTGTCGGTCTAATGTAGAAAAAGCCAGAGTTGTAAACCCATATCCGCATTGTATGGGCATATCTAGCCCAACCCATTGCAGGTTCATCGAAAACATCATTATAACCATAAGCTGTCATATTATTGTGGCCATCACTCATGGATTCCACATCTGAATCTCTATAAAGATAATGGAAAGGATTTTGCAAATACACAATATCAACATCTGAGAGAAGAACACTGTATCCGAGCTGCAAAAATTCCCTCAATATATGAAATTTCAGTCCTGAAACAGCATGGTTGCCTCCAGTCTTTCCTACAGAATCAATTCCCTTGTCTGGGTCTCTCTTA